>NC_079547.1:26349844-26374844 GCF_015846415.1 Triplophysa dalaica | reverse complement strand
CGCAGCAGAGGCCAGACAGTGTGTGAAAGTCCACAGTGCGCACCTCTCATGCCTAAACTTTCATCACTTTGCCTCACCACACACTCGGAGTGAATTTGCGTCGGACCGGTTATGATGAATAGCATAAGTACATATGTGCATAAAGATAGAAGCAGCATCGGTTTTGCCTTCAAACCTAGTCAGGAGAATTTACCTCACCAGATCGACCAGAAGGACACTTTACAGAGGTATGTTTTCATATTGTCTTAGTGGGCGATCACGAAAAAACGTCCTTTCTATGTTTGATAACACGAGGCGCGTGGCGCTGCTCTGTTGGTTGACTCTTAGGCACGTCTAACAGCAAAAAATGTGTTCTGCCTGATCGACCCCCTGTGCATTTCAGCGGTGACATGGCGGCTGCAGCACCACAGCAGTGATAACGGAAGCCACGCCTTCTTTTTTGCGTAGATTTGGGCAGCATCATGCAAACATTACCACATACTGACGTAGAAATATGGGGGCGTGATTGATTGATCGAGGCGTTTTATGGTGGACTCTAACGGTACACAGCACTTTAAGCCGATGTGGCTGCTGCTGCCCTTCAAAAAGAGATGAAATATTTGTATCTTCAGCTGGGCCTGCCGCAAAAAGTTGCAGGATTTTGGATGCATGAGGACCGCTTTTGCACCGGCTCCCTGCGTTTTGCCGCTTACCGCATGTTGGCATTGCCTTTTGAAAATGAACTGGCCATTGCAACTGTTGCATACCGTGTGTTAATCCATTAGGCAGATCTGGATCAGACTTGTCTTTTAGTTAATAGTAAATCCTTTTGTGCAAAAACTTTGAGTTTTGTGACTTTGGACTTCTGAAACATGCACAAAGGCTTATATAACACATTCAATCAAAAGCAAATGGTGAAATGATGTCCTATCACCCCTTTAAGAGTCCAATCCAGTGTGAAAGAGCTGTCTACTGTCATGATAGAGAAACTTTAGAGAAACTCTAAACATGTTCATATTGTCACACAAAGAATTCAAGTTTATATTTCATACACATTTAATACTCCAAGTATCAGCTTAGCAAGGCTGACATTTGTTGCTCGACGTATCCCCCTTCTTCAGGCATGCTGGGATTTCTTCACACCAGCTACATGTGCAGGAAGACCATGAGGTCTCTGCTTCAATCGGTCTGATGAATGATTTCTTGTCAGGACAGGAGAGGACACTGATGAACAATTAACAGGGCATAAATCCCTATCAAGATATATTGGTGTGGTTTAAGAGCATCAGACAGATTGATTAAGAACTTCAGCTCTCTTCAGTCCTGCACACACAGCATCAGGACACAAGAGATTTCAAGAGACTACTAACACTTGCTCAGTGTCCAAGCAGAGTCAA
This sequence comes from Triplophysa dalaica, assembly GCF_015846415.1. Lineage (NCBI taxonomy): Eukaryota > Metazoa > Chordata > Actinopteri > Cypriniformes > Nemacheilidae > Triplophysa > Triplophysa dalaica. Next base: position 26,373,468 of record NC_079547.1, on the reverse strand, counting down.
AATCAGCTTTGCAAAGTAAATAAAAGGCAAAAGTATTGAAGAACTGCCACGTTAAATGATTGAAGTCAAAGTGAAGAAGAATGACGTGTGGATGATAACCGTTCTGATAGGAAATCCAGTCTGTTCTCAAGTCACTTCACACAAGAAGAAATGAAACATTGCCATAACTGTGGACATCACTTATTTTTCAGAGGACATACTTGTCACATGTGTGTATATGTTGTATAGAATACTGCAGTGTTTAACATTGATTTATCCATGCTTGTGTGGGTTATTATTATTTTATTAATTCATGTGTGCTCATAATGTTTATTTGTAAATACTAAATGTTCTTCTCATCTTCTCATGATGATTTTTCTTTGCGTTTGATAGTTTGGATGGTCTGGTAACTGCGTCAGTCTGCTACCAGCACTATTTCTGAATCAAACTAATTCTACTATAATACAAAAAAAACAAGCCACACCCCTTCATTTTCTTGTTGATTATTTCATTTCAATAATAGGTTGTTTGGGGAATCTTCACAATGAGTAAAAATAATGACGACCTGATAATCTGTTTTCTCTATAGTTCTACAGGTGCGTTACACCTCACATGACTGAGACGGTTTAATCACAGACACTTTAGTCACATGATCACCAGAGCTAACGTCCACCTGCTTCTGAGGGTCTGCAAACACACACACACACACACACACACACACACACACACATGTGAAAACTGCTTTCTAAACTGAATTCACTCTTGAAATGCCATCGGTGCAATGAGTACACAATAAAACACAACCGTTAGTTGTTACTGTAGTGTAGTGACAGAAGACACAGGACTTCTAACCCTACTCCAGAGGAAACACACACACATACCTTCTATTTAAAACACACGCAGGCCAGTTAAAACCAGATTAACACAACATCCACGCTAACTAAAACCTGCTCACCAATATCACCTCAGTTAAAAATATCAAATAGGTGATGGAGGAGTTAAACTGCATGTGACTTGGTTTTTATATGTCAGTGGGGACCTAAACCTAAAATACACACCAACTCATGGGGACTCGTGTCACTGTGGGGACCAAAATTGAGGTCCTCACGCCCACAAAACCTTATAAATTGTACAGAAATAATATTTTTGAAAATCAAAAAATTCAAAAAGTTTTCTATGATCTTTAGGTTTAGGGGTTGGGTTAGGGGATAAAATATAAAGTTTGTACAGTATACAACTCATTATGCCTATGGACTGTCCTCACGGAGATAATAAAACATACATGTGTGTGTGTGTGTGTGTAGGATTCAGCAACATAAAGTCACATGCACAGGTCAGGAGAACACAAGCTGTGGTGACATCATCATCATGTGTACTGCCATCATTCTGAAAACAAACATTGTGTGTCCTACAATAGCAACATATGTTAGACAAAACATATCTTGTCATAGAATGCATTACAAATATTATTTTAATGAAGCCCTCCAATTCTCGTTATAGTAACTAAAAAACAAAAAAAATGTTGAAGGAGTTATAATCATAAACTAAACTAATATTACATCATCGTCGTGTAAATCTCTCATTTGTTGTTTTAGGGGTGAGAGAACTGAAGCGAACAGGTTTTGTTGTAACAGTAATGAGCATAAATGTATAATATGATGATATAAATGAGTGAGAAACACATTCAAACAATATAGCTGATTATAACACACACACACACACACACACACGAGGCCCACTATCACACCAGACACACGATCAGCTGGAATAAATGTTCAAGTCACAACACACAATTCACCTTTACAAAGCACAACTGACAGCAGGCTCACAATCACACACACACTTCAATGAACATCACTGTCAAATGAAACACGCAAACACAATAGGACACTAAATATCGATAAGCGAGTGAAGGACAGAATTGACGTGATCACTCACTTCCCGATCACCTCACAGAGCTCGTACACATCCTCAAACAGCACGTCGTCGTCAGCCATTCTCCCGCCGCCGAGATTTCCCTCAGAAAACCTCTAATTGACCACACGGTCGGTCTGATGCTTCGGCTGTTGAGAGGAACTATCGATCAGAGCCCCTTAGAATCAGTCCAGTCCGAATCAGATCAGATCAGACGATTTCGCCCTCCGCCCGGTCGACACCCGGATCCCTGTAAATCCCCCAGATTCCCGTCGACGACCGCCGCGCGTCTTAGGATGTCTCCTCGCGCAGGACGAGGATGTGGGTGATGCTGAGCTGATGTCAGGAAAAAACAACGCACCGGGTTTCGGCTCGCAGCATCCGCGCTGCCGCTTCAAATAATGGATGTCAATCTGAGGCGAACGGCCGCAAAAAACGCGCTGATGCGCCCAAATGGCTCGAGCGTTCCCGACGATCCGCCTGGAACGTCAAAAGCCATTCAACGGCGCTACCGCCTCAGTGGCCGTCGGAATGCGCTCATCGTTGTCCTGCTGATGCACCGGCACACGCCTTAATCTTCCGTTAAAGCGGCTCGGTGTGCAGAAAGAAAAGCAGCGCTGCCGTGTAACGGTTTTCCGCAGGTTTCTCTCCTCCTGCTACTCCGGTTCAGAACGCGAACGCCCCGCCCTTCCAAGGTTATGAAGCTCGGGGACGAAGAGCCGTAATGGCGACAAACGTGCGTGTCATTCCCCGGATGTTTCCGTTGACAGAGTTAGACCCGTTGAGCCAAAATGTAGGAACAAGGGCGCGCCTTTGAGCCAACGGTGTTCAGTTTCCTAATCTATCCAGAGAAAAGCCGTTCTCCCCTGAACCAGCCAATCACCGAGCCGCGTCTCAGAGCTTGCTGGTTGACCATCAAATGACGTCAGTGCTTCTGCGTGTTTTTTTCACGCTATATAAATGCAGCAGGAGCGCACAGGAATATTCTAATATATTGATCATGTCTGATAATAATCGGGGAGTTATAGAGTGATCGATGGTCGTGACGGGCAGAAACAGTGATCGTAGCAGATCTCATAGCCCTAAAAATGTCATCATCTTTTCATATGTAAGCTGTATGTGCGCGTAATAATGTACTGAAATAAAAATCTCTTTACACGAACAAATATCGTTTCAAAATGGTAAAGATTTCACAAAAAGAAATAAAATGACGCAACCACTGTCAGAGACTGGCATTGGTTTAATAGAAAGAAATAATTCCATTGTTGAGTAAAGTGAAGGGTTTTAAAGGGACAGTTCACCCAAAAAAAGAAAATTCTGTCATCATTTACTCGCCCTCAGATTGTTCCAAACCTGTTTAAACATGTTTTTTCTGCTGCACACAAAGGAAGATATTTGGAAGAATATTAGTAACCAAACAGATCTCATACCCCATTTACTGCCATAGTAGGGATAATAAATATTATGGGAGGCAATAGGGGATGAGATCTGGGTGAACAAATTATTTAAGGTGATTCATTTCATCAGAGACTAAATACATGTTTTAAAATCACTTTCGATACAAAAGTAAGATTTGATAGCTAATCTTATTTTTGTTGGGTTGCATTGTTGGTTTTCTGAAATCAGCAAAAATGTTAACTTCACACACAGTATTTACTCTGCTGCCTGTCCGTCAACATTTCTATCCCATAATTATTCACCATACTGTCATTCTATTAAATGAAAAATATTCACAGTTTTTTATAGCTTCGGTGTCACCTGAGAGCAGACGTGCATCACAGTTGAAATGTTTGAACACACATCTTCTGTCACAATAAATGTACTGTACTGACTGTTCATCTTCATCTCTGTAATAATTGTGAAGTATCTTTTATTCATCAGGAGTTAAACAATTCTTGACATTCTTTCATATTTAATACATCACGATGATGTCAAGATGAGAACTCATTAACAGAAGGTTGAAGGGAATGTTTTAAAGGTACAGGCAGGAGAACAAACAGTTCTTGGGCACCTTTGACAACCATTTAATTTTTCCCAATGGTAGTCAATGATGTCCCAAAACTGGAAATTAATTACATTCTTCAAAATATCTTTCTCTGTGTTCATCAGAACAAAGTCATTAATACAAGTACGTGAGGGTGGCGAGTAAATGATGCCACAAATTTCATTTTTGGGTGTAGTGTTCGTTTAAGAGTTCAGAGCTTTAGCATGAGGGCAATTCAGCCTGCCTATGCGATATTTAAATGAATGTGAATCTGAACAGAACTTCAAGTTTATTTAAACTTTTGTTTATCTGACAATCATGTTTCCAAGGTGGTTAAAACAAACAGCTGCACTGAAGTTGAGTGTAATGATGCGCGGAGCCACAGAGATGCGGTTACTATGGCGACACAATCAGGAAGGGCTGGTGTGTGTGTGGTAACTCAAGGGCATTCATTGATTCACACAGATGAAGATTTACTGAAGCATCAATTTGTCCTGAAATAATAATGACGATGATGATGATGTTTTGTCCTCACAACTGACTGATGTCAACAGAGGAGAAAATAACACATTACTATTCAGAACATTGTAATAAAAAACTGCTCAACAGCAAATGTTTGATTATCAATTTAAACCAAAACTTTATTAAGTCATTTCCCAGATTACCCCTGCTACAGTATTAATAAAAATCACCCTGTTCATCACGTTGCAATTTACACACATTACACAAATATTACAGCTTTTTTTGCCAATGATTTTATTACAATTAAATGCCAATGTGATCGCAAAAAAACTAATAGGAACAATTACTACATTTACAAAAGTTTATCCCAAAACAACAGAAAAATTTTCACAACAACATGAACCTTTTTAATGAATTAAAACTATGTAGTCATGATCAATGAACTGAAGCTGAGAGGAATTAAGTGCCTGAAAGAAAACAATTAACTAACTCCATTGCTTATATCACTATTCCTTTTAAGCACAGGAAAAAATAATAATGTGAAGAATAACGTCATAATAATTAGGAGAAATATTGACACAACTCATCTTATACTATGTACATTTTTGAAATACATTTCTATATAAAGTGCAGGGGGGAAATAATATGGTATGTCCACGCAGACTAAGAACTCACAAATCATAAATCATATGAGAACAGAAGCGTTTCCATCCAGAGCAGATATGTGTGGATCAGACCCACTGAAGACCTTCTGCTGAATGATGAAACTGTGTGTTATATAAACCTGACAGAATAACTGAACAAACCACCTGTTTCTATACTTTTCCCTCAGTTGTATAAACTGAAGAAACACTTCCTACCGTAAAACAAATAACTGAAGCACTGTAAAATACAACTTCAACTTGTTCTCCAAACAAAGGTAATAAAGTAACTTGAAGAATGAATTATTTTGAGTATGCTGAACAAAATAAGTCTAAATGTGGTACCAACAAATATTATTTTGTTTACTGTACTTAGATATCTAAGTGATTGTCCAAAGCGCTTCAAGAAGTTTGACCAACTTGCCAAACTGTGTAATCTCACAAAACAATTCTAGTGTTTGAAAGTTCAAAGCATGCATTGCAAAATTCACAATTCCCCGGTTAAAATTATTAAAATGATTGCTATTTTAGTGTTTGCTGGCTATGTTTCTTGTTATCATTGTTAGTTACCTTTAGTATTAAGAGTTCCTTTTATAACTATATGATATTTTATGATGTTTGATGATTGATAACATGATTGAGGCTCATGTGCGCAGTGTTGAGGACTGAAGTTTATGTAGCTGTGAGGCCACTACTATAATGTTTAAAACACAAACAGCTTAAGCAGTTACTTAAGTAGAGCGTGTATATAACAATAGAACAATTATATAAAACATCATCGTTTGAGCTGGGTCAACTAAGTCTATAGTTGAGTGAACTCAGAAATTTGATTGTTGCATATTTATTTTAAGTTGGTTCAACTACTTTTTTTCAATTGACAGTCATGTGACATTACTCAGTTAATTGAGTTGGGTGAAATACTTGGCCAGAAGTTGAGTCAACTCAAAAAGCTGTGCTGCGAGTTGCCTTGAAATTTTAAGCTAAGTCAACTTTTCATTTTTTACAGTGTGTATTACAGACTAAAACAGAGATGACATCATGATGAAGCCCAGGGATGAGCGAGCGGACACAGATTATTCAGCGTGAATGTAATTGAAACATTCAGGTGATTGTCCTTCCAACCAGACCGAGAAATGAAACCATCAGATAAAAAAAAAAAAAACATTCTTATTTATCTATAACAAATGACTTCAGCAAAGAAAAAGAGAAACATCTGAACGATTAGCTTCAACCATGTTAACCCACCAGACGGGCTGATACTTCATTTGGTAAAAAGCCTTAAATAAACCACTGAGGATCAAATGTCAAGTGATTTCAGCCTGTCACTCACAGCTCAGATTGGTCATGACATCACTTTGAGTGTCTGTTGCACTCTTAACAAACCAATAAAACATCAACTGCTGAGAAAGAGAGAGAGAGAGAGAATGGAAAACAAGTATACACACAAACATACTACACACACATTACAAGCACACACACACACACACACACAGACTGACAGGACCTCTGACTGTTGATTAAACACAGAGGGGTGTAAATATGCGTCTTGTAATTCAGCTGCAGTATAGAACAGAATCCAGTCGAGTTTCGCTCGCTCTCCTCCAGAGGGTCACCGTCAGGTAAGGGCTGAGGGGGGGAGGGGGAACTGTTTTGCGCCGCTGGCACTCCAAAGGTCTACCACGTAGGCATCATGTCAGGGAACCAGACCCGACCCAGGTGCTTGGACACCTCCCAATGGATGTCATCCAGTTCATACTTATCATCCGGCACCAGAACCTCTTCCATGATGGAGAGCTGCGTGAGGCGCCCACCGCACATCTTCACAAACTCCACGAACGCGCTGCACGACACCTCGCACTCGCCCAGACCGATGGCCGACAGGTGTTTGCAGCGCTCGGCGATCCGGATGAGCTCCTCGTCGAGAGGACGGAGGCCGTTGGCGCACACCACCAGCTCCACCAGCCGCGGGCACGTCAGCCCCACACGACCCAAAACCTCCTTGCTGACCGAGCGGCCGAAGTACAGGTGCGTGACGGGAAGCTCGTCGTGGAAGAAGGGCCCGAACTCGTCCTCGTACAGGAAGAAGTACATGACCAGGTTGAATTTGGGCGAGTGGCGCACCATGGCGTCCCAGCTGCTCTTCTTGATGGTGTGGAAGTGCTGGCCGGGGTTCTCACTCACCACGTCGATGCGCAGGTGCTCCAGGTGGACATGCTGCTCGGACGAGAGGGCCAACAGCAGCTCATCGCTCAGCAGGTGATAGTTGAGCGCCAACTCGCGCAAGCCGTGACACTGATCCGCCACGCACAGGATCCCTGTGAACAACACGCATCAGTTGGCCTGCAGTCATGGCACACGCTCATCATATTTGTAACACGTGCGTGTGAGCAGTTAGTTCCTGTACGTTATTTTGTAAAAGATGACATCACCTGCAGGCGACACGTGCGGGCAGCTGCTCATTTTCAAGAGCTTCAGCGTGTCGCTGTTATTGGCCACCAACACTTTGAGTGACGGGTCGTCCACCGGCGTGTCGTCGATCTTCAGCGATGACAGAGATTTAGAGTTGACGAACACCACCGTCAAGGCAGAGATGAAATGAGACTGAGGAGAGAAAACACAGACGCTTAACATAAACAATATCTCTGGCCAGCGGCACAAGAGGTGAACCCGAGAGCGCGGGACTGACTTTGGGCAGCTCCATGAAGCTGGGTCGAGCGGTGGAGATGAGCCCCAGAGTCTTCAGAGAACAGTTGACCAGCTGAGACAGAATATCACAGGCCGCTTCTGCAGATTCTGTGCTGCTGTCCACCTGGAAACACACAATGCATTCTTCAATCACTATTGACAAGCTGAATTCATTCAACGCAGTTCTCACACTGCCAAACACGGTTTCATGTTCAAATCCGCTCTGATGTGTAAAGGACATTGTGCGTGTATCAGTGTGTCATGTACCTTAAAGCTGACGTACTGCAGGTGGTTGGAGTGTCTCTGGATGATCTGTTTGATCAGGTCGGGGTGAGTGGCCTTCAGGTACGAGCTGGCGGGCTGGTTGAGCTCAAACTCAAAGCATCTCCAGAGTTCGGGCATGTGGAAGACCTGATTCCAGCCCCAGCACACCTGTGATGCGAACGCCCGGTCCAGCAGCGGCAGGAACTGAAAGATCTGTAGTAAGATCTCCTGCGGCAGCTGACTCCAGTCCACCGTCACATCCTCATGATCGCGGAGCTCCTCTGAGTCCTCGCCCCGGAGTCTCTTATGCAGCGCGGCGGGTCCAGATGCTGGTCCCTCCTCCTGATCATCTCCTCGTTTCTGACCTCGTATCATTCTGAGGAACAAAAAGCAGTAAAGTGTGCGAGTGATGATAAGTAACCTGTTTATTGACACACAAAACATTTAATTCATCTGACAGATGATGACGCAGTTTCTTCAGAATCCATTGAGCCATGACTGAAGCTTCTACAACTCAACACTCATGGATCAATGCAACAAACACCTGCAGGGTGAATACAACTCCACACAATGATCAAAACAGTTTTACACGTCCTGCACTGCTGTATAACAACACTACACAATAATGATAGTTGCCGTCGTTTACTGACTCGTGTCACGTGACTTATGTGTTATATTTACATTAAATCTCATGACTCAACTCCGTGTTGTGCTGTTGTGTGAGTGTGTTGTTGTGTGTGAGGGTCTCTGTCAGTGTTTAGTGTGTGCGTGCGTGCGTGTGTGTGTGTGTACCTGTTTTGTTTGTGTTGTTGGTTCCGTCAGTGATCCGTGTCGCATCAGCCCGGGCCCGCGCGTGAACACTTCATCCGAGCGGCGCGACCCAACGCGATCATTGGCTCTCGCTCGATGTGACGGTTCGGCGGGAGATCGATCAGATGAGATCAGACTCTTTACTGAGGATCAGTTCGAGTATTTCTCCGTGTGTCTCGTGACCCAATTAAACAAGGCTGTAGTCTGCAGCGACGCGCGCACTCGCGAAAATGGCGCGGTGTCGCGGGGCGTTCTGGGTAATTTGATGGATTGTAGTTTTCAGGTGCTGCCAGTAGAAGGCAGAAACAATTCATTTGTGTACACTCAAGAGCATAAATGGTGTCAAAATATACCCAACTTTAAACATTCTAAAAATGAAGTTAAAGCAAATTGGGAAACAATATGAACAAGTAAAAACTTAAACGTAAGGAAAACTATAAAGTTTAATAAATACAAGCGTTTTATGTAAAATTCCCTTCAGTTTAAGTTTTTTCTCCTGTCTTTTGTGAGACCCCTGACTTGTATAGTTGTATGTACTCTTATTTGTATAATACTGTTCAAATTGTTCTTCATTAATAAAAGGAGCATCTGTAAAAGTGTTTTAATACCCGCACACAACATCACACATCATTCTCAAACACGAGGTAGTGTGGTAAGAAAAATCTTTATTTACGTCAATAAACACTAAAATAAGGTCGACATTCATGTATTTCACAGTCAAAGTTTCGTAACTTAAAGCCCATAAAACGTATTTACACATCCAACATTACAAAGTGATGTTTCTGAATGTTCATGTGTGATGTGTGTTTGTGTTAGTGACAGGTGTACAGTATTGAGAACTCACCCTTCAGGTTTACTGCTTGAGAATGAAGGCCTCTCATTGGCTGAGAGATCAGAAGAGGGTGTGGCAGCAGAACTTTAACATCAACACTTTCATTCACATTCACATCATCACAGGTTCCTGTCAAACACAGGTGAGTGAATCCACCTCCATTACATCACATCACACAAATGTAAGTGTTTTTGAGTATTTTGTGTGTGTGTGATTATTTATCTGTTCTTATTTATCACATTATAAGTGTTAGACATCACTGAGGTGTTTTAAAAAGCATTTGTGTGTGAGAGACATTAATGAACTAATCCAATCACACACATTTTCACATTTCTGTATGTTGTATACGTCATGTGATTAGAAAGTCAAGATACAGCCAGCGTGAGATAAAAGCAGAATTACCGTGTATTTGATTTGTTGGTTCTGTAAATGAGTGACAGCTGAGTCAGAGACAGAATGCAGGTAATGAGATATTTGTCACTGTCAGGGTGTGTAGTAATTGTTTAGAGTTCTTGAAGGGGGCGTCTGCTGGTTGATCAGGACGAGTAACTTCAGGTCACACCTAGAGAACTGCCAAAAAGGTAACGAGACGTCAGAACAAACACCTAACACAAATATGCATGTGAACTTGACTGCATGTACATGCACACACACATGCATTCACTTTAACATTGCATGTGCTGATCACAGTACACAACAGACATCACACATCTGCTTCAGAATGACAACTCAAGATCCTTGTGTTCCTTTATTTACCGCACATGCTTATAACATGTGAAAGTCAATCAATACAAATGATGTTTTGTGTTAAGACAATGAATCTATTTTAAGAGACACACACACACACACACACACAATGTGTCGCAGGTTTTTTGAATCCCAAGATGATGGAAGACAGCGGCCGAAGAAGAACCATGTTAAAGGACGGCAGCTGGATCAGACGAGATGTTGAGGAGGACGAAGCGGTCGAGTACGACTCCATCACAAACAAATAGAGTTGATCTGAGTGACAGATGCAGATCTTAAATACTTCTGATTTTCTTTTGTAGTTACGATCCAAACTTTGGTAAATCTATCCTGGGACGGCTGAAATCAACAGATGATTCTGACAGGTACAACCAGAGTTCTCACATGGAAATATGAGGGATGTTCAACCCTGTGATTTCCCAGAATGGATACTATCACAGAAATCAATAAAATGATTTGAAATGTAATTTTCTACAATGAACGTAGATTCATTCATTCGTCAGACTTGAGGTTAGATTATAAACCTCCTCTGTGACGTTGTGTCATTTCAGCCCCCCGGTGAACTCTGGGACATCCGTCAACTCTCTCACCAAACAGTGATCTATAATCTTTTACCTTCAAAGCATTTTAGAAACCCAAGTGTGTGTTCAGACAAATGATCAGTTTAATCTGTTTATGATCTCTCGACAGATTTGGTGACAGTCAGGCGCTCAATAAAAGCAGGTGGGGTTTTCTTTTCAAAACTTGTTTATGAACTTGAAATCAGATGGTTGATTCTTCATTGTGTTCTTGTAGCATCAGCACAACAACTAAGAGCTCCGTGACGCCCCGCAAACCTCCCGTTCCGGTCAAGTGAGATCAGCTCCTCTTTCTACACTAAAGAACGTTGAGTGAACCAGACATAAACCACTAAACATGAGAGATGTTGTGTTGCAGGAATCCAGCGGTCAAGACCTCACCTAACACATCGAGTTTTACCGCCCGTGTTTTTTCAGGCGCGAACACAAGCAATAAAACGTAGGTGGAGAATAGTGAAACCTCTCATTCTTTATCTTCAGCGTTTATCGAACACGAGCGCTGTGTTTTGTGTTTTTACAGGGTAAATAGTCCTGTTAAAAGATCCTTCGGTGAGAAGTCTCCAGAGGTCACAGTCTCTCAGACGATCAATCGGTGGGTGTCTTGTTTATTTTGTCATCACTTGTGTGAACATTCTCTGCTGTGATTTGATCTTTGAATATTGATGGAAAAGAGTTGATCTTGTGTTTAATTTATATGTTATAGAGTAGAAAAAAACCCCAGTCCTGCACCCGTCCCACCTGTGATGTAAGTCTTCACTTGTCACATATGTTTTATCTTTCAACATGGTTCAGTTCACGTCGTCATTGATTGTGTGTTTGTGTAAACAGTTTACCTCCACCTCCACCACCTGTGTCATCCGTCACATCCACCAGCTCCAGCATGAAAGAGATGATGTAATATTCCATGAAATCATCACATGATTCATTCTGTATGTCTGTATGATATAAAACTGTATTTCTCTATTATACACTAGTGTGAAAACACCTGTCAGTCCATCACCTGTTAAGAGCCCAAGCAGGTAAGATTCATCATCGTTCATCACATGATCAAATTTCTCAGCTGTATGTGACTCATGTTGTTTGTCTTTTAAGATATGAAAATGCGTCATACTCACAAGAATCGCCCACTTCCTCTGTGACTACTACTAAGTGAGTGTGTTTAGAGGTCAAAACTAACATTTGCAACTACGTATATTTATTTAACGACTCGTTTGGTCTAAATGTGAAATGTTTTAACAGACGGATCATCAGCAGCTCTAGCTCAAGTTCTCTTATAATGGATGAGACTCAAAGTAAAAAAACTCCAGAGAGCTCAGAGAACTTCAAGCTGAGGTGTGCACAGATTCATCACATTCACAAAAAGTGTTAACTGTGGAGTTTGATACACATGATGATGTAATATTTGTTTGTGTACACACACAGTGATGTCAGTTATTCTTCAACACGCACAACTCCATCATCGGAGAGCCTGAGCACAACCTATTACAGCAGTCAAAGATCCAGGTAACATATCAACACACTGATGCTTCAGTAATAACAACAACAACATTAAATGGTTTGATTCACAACATTGTGTTTTTGTCAGTGCTCCGCTGGATGATCTGTCTGATACTCTAATCCCGAGCCGCTCTGGAAGTGTGTATTCACAATCGTCCCCATCCCAGTGAGACATACACTACACGCTTTCTGCTACACACAAATGAATGAACACTGTACAAAGTGTGGACGGTACACATAATGAGCCAGAACAGACAGTGTGGACAGTTAGACAGTGAGACAGTACAGACTGTGAGACAGTACAGACAGTGTGGACAGAAAGTCAGTGGGACAGTAAAGACAGTGTGGACAGTAAGACAGTGTGGACAAAAAGACAGTGTGGACAGTTAGACAGTGAGACAGTACAGACTGTGAGACAGTACAGATAGTGTGGAAAGTTAGACAGTGAGACAGTACAGACAGTGTGGACAGAAAGACAGTGAGACAGTACAGACAGTGTGGACAGAAAGACAGTACATACATTGTGGACAGTAAGACAGTGAGACAGTACAGACAGTGTGGGCAGTAAGACAGTGTGGACAGTGAGACAGTAAGACAGTAAGACAGTGAGAAAATGAGACAGTACCGACAGTGAGACAGTTTGACAGTGTGACAGTGAGACAGTAAGACAGTGTGACAGTACTCAACTCAACTCAACTTTATTTATATAGCGCTTTTTACAATTTTCATTGTTACAAAGCAGCTGTACATGAGACACATTGAATACAAGTATGAATTCGAAAGCAGCCCCCCCGGCCAGGCAGATAGTGCAAAACAATATGCAAACGGTGGTGAGGAACCCAAAACTCCCATCGAGAAAAAAAACCTCAGGGGAACCCAGGCCCAACCAGGGGATTCCAGTTCCCCTCTGGCAAAAGCTGCTGCCTCTGCACAAGCTCAACAGTGCTTGCACAACAAGGCTTAGTAAAAATATAAAAATTAAGGATTAAAGATTATCATTAACAATCTAATAGCATTTGAAATGTTGTAGGAAAAACAAAGTTGTCGCGTCCTTTATCCAGCTCTATCCTCTTAGCACTTGTCAGGTCACCGCTTTCCATTCTCAGCTCTGCCATCAGTAAGACAGTGAGACAGTACAGACAGTACAGACAGTGAGAGAGTGAGACAGTGAGACAGTAAGACAGTGTAACAGTAAGACAGTGAGACAATGAGACAGTACAGACAGTTTGACAATGAGACAGTACAGACAGTGAGACAATGAGACAGTACAGACAGTGAGACAGTACAGACAGTGAGACAGTGTGGACATTAAGACAATGAGACAGTAAGAAGGTGAGACAGTACAGACAGTGAGACAATGAGACAGTACAGACAGTGAGACAGTACAGACAGTGAGACAGTAAGACAGTGTGACAGTAAGACAGTGAGACAGTGTGGACATTAAGACAATGAGACAGTAAGATGGTGAGACAGTACAGACAGTACAGACAGTGAGACAATGAGACAGTACAGACAGTGAGACAGTACATACAGTGAGACAGTACAGACAGTGAGACAGTACAGACAGTGAGACAGTACAGACAGTGTTACAGTGAGACAGTGAGACAGTGTGGACAGCGATACGTTGAAATGTTACAGTATTCACTGTGGAGTTTGATACACATGATGATGTAATATTTGTTTGTGTACACACACAGTGATGTCAGTTATTCTTCAACACGCACAACTCCATCATCGGAGAGCCTGAGCACAACCTATTACAGCAGTCAAAGATCCAGGTAACATATCAACACACTGATGCTTCAGTAATAACAACAACAACATTAAATGGTTTGATTCACAACATTGTGTTTTTGTCAGTGCTCCGCTGGATGATCTGTCTGATACTCTAATCCCGAGCCGCTCTGGAAGTGTGTATTCACAATCGTCCCCATCCCAGTGAGACATACACTACACGCTTTCTGCTACACACAAATGAATGAACACTGTACAAAGTGTGGACAGTGTGGACAGTGAGACAGTACAAACATATAACTATATGGACAATGAGACGATATAGACAGAGAGACAGTGTTGACAGTGAGACGGTAAAGATAGTGCGACAGTATGGACAGTGAGATGGTATAGACAGAGAGACAGTACGGACAGTGAGACGGTATAGACAGAAAGACAGTATGGACAGTATAGACAGAGACACAGTATGGAAAGTGAGACAGTATAGACAGAGAGACACTATGGACAGTGAGACGGTATAGACAGAGAGACACTATGGACAGTGAGACAGTATAGACAGAGAGACAGTATGGACATTGAGACAGTATAGACAGAGAGATAGTACCGATAGAGAGACAGTACGGACAGTGAGACAGTATAGACAGATGGACAGTATAGACAGTGAGACAGAGACACAGTATGGACAGTGAGACAGTAAAGACAGAGAGACACTATGGACAGTGAGACGGTATAGACAGAGAGACAGTATGGACATTGAGACAGTATAGACAGAGAGATAGTACCGATAGAGAGACAGTACGGACAGTGAGACGGTGTAGACAAAGAGATAGCATGGACAGTGAGACCGTATAGACAGAGAGACAGTATAGACAGAGAGACAGTATGAAAAGAGTGACTGTGTGTGTGTGTGTGTGTTGTTGTTGTTGTCAGGTCACACATGATGTCAGTTGATCAGTCTCACTCAAGTGTGTATTCACCTTCTAAATCATCATCCTCAGAGTTCACCTCCAGCAGGTCAGAAACACATTAATTCATCTCATATTGATTGATTGATTGATTGATTGATTGATATGACACTCAGTGTGTGTGTGGATGTTTTCTTCAGGACTGTCAGCACTCGTGATGTTTGTTCAGTTTGTGGTAAACCCACCCCTGGATCAGCAAAAATGATTCTAGAAGATCTGCAGATTTCCTGTCACACCTCCTGCTTCAAGGTAACACTCCGGTAAATGACATGAATGACCTCATCTCTTCTGAATCTGTATTTACTGTCTGTTTCTCTGTGTCTGTGTGTGCGCGTTTGTGTGTGTGTGTGCGTGTGTGTGCATGTGTGCACGTGTGTGTGCGTGTATCAGTGTGCTGTATGTCACACAGCTCTTGGGAATCTGGAGATTGGAAAGTCTTTGTGGGTTTACAGAGATCGAGTAAACTGCTCAAACTGCTACAATAAGATCAAGGGTAAATAAACTGTACTTCAGCATCATACTTTACCTTTTATTTGATCGTGAATCTGTGAAATTCTAAATGTTGTATTTTTTTTCAGGTCAGTGGTACAACTGAGAAAACCATGAATATAAACAGAGACTGCTGGCAGAATGTAAAGAGATTATTCATCCAGATCCAGTCAATGAGTTGTTATTAAATGAGGAGATGTGTTGATATTTATGAACATTAGAGCATGATAAAGATTATTAAAGTGTTATTCTTATGATTATCATTGGGCAAAGATTTAATAATTCATGAGCTTCAGAATCATATATAACTTTATATATTCAAATATATGAATATGGTTTAGCAGCAGCTACTTCTATTCATTTAAAATAATTTCATTGTGATAGGTGAGGTGATGTGTTTATTCATATTATAAAACGGTTGTGTTTTTGCTGATCTTGTAACTTTCTGTGTCAAATAAACATCAAACTCACATTTACTTCATCTGAAAGCTACATTCTATAATTATGAGTGTCGATTACTGATGTTCTCTTCTCTTTGATGTTTGTAACGTTGTGTGTAGTGTTTGTTTAAAATCTGTTTTTTAAGATTATGGATTGTTTTGATTATGTTAACGCGTTTTTAATTAGCTGTGACTTAAAACGATAGAGATCCTGGAACGAGTCATTTAAATAGATGTGTTAGATCAGTGGGTTACAGCCTGAGATGGGTCAGGGGGCACAGTTTTTGTGGCATTTCATGAAATATGGAAAGTTTTATGCAATCAAACATCACCACTGACTAAAATAATTTGTAAATAAAATAAAACAGTACAAAATAAAAATTACAAGTTTACGATCATAAGTCTTATTTGGGGGTAACAAAGCAATGCGCCTGCTCACAAGGGACCTTCAGCAAAACATTTTGAGAACCACTGTGTTAGATATATTTAAATGTGTGTGTGGGAGAGCGAGAGAGAGAGAGAGAGAGAGAGAGTGAGTATGTGTGTGTGAGAGAGAGAGAGAGAGAGAGAGAGAGAGAGAGAGAGAGAGTGAGTATGTGTAAGATTCCAATATCATGTTGGAATATTCAAGGCCTGAGGTCATCTGCTTTTGGACTGAAAAGCAAAAACATAGACTTCAGCTCTGAAACAAAAAACTCAGACATCCTCATCCTACAGGAGACATGGAGGAGACGGACCCACTGGTCGCCCTACAAACTACAGAGAATTCATCATTCCATCCGTCAAACTGCCTGGTGTCACACAGGGAAGAGACTCAGGCGGAATGCTGATATGGTATAAATCTGAATACGCTAACTCAACAAAAATGATTAAAACTGGCCAGTTTTACACATGGATAGAAATCAACAAGACCATCACTTCAACAGATAAGAATATCTTCCTGTGTGCAACCTACATCCCTCCAGCAGAGTCACCCTACTTCAATGAGGACAGTTTCACGATCCTGGAAGAGGAGATCAACTACTTTCAGTCACAGGGCAAAGTTCTGATCTGCGGTGACCTAAATGCCAGGACAGGCGAAGAGTCAGACTCAGTTCACTCCAAGGGAGACAAACACATTCCAGGAGGAGATGTCCTTTCCATACCTACACACACACAAAGACTGAACTACGATAAAACAACAAACAAAAATGGATTAAGACTTCTCCATCTTTGTCGCACACTGGGTCTGTACATGGACAATGGACGACTACGAGGAGATTCATACGGTAGGTACACCTATAGCTCTAAGCTGGGTAACAGTACGGTAGACTATTTCATCACGGATCTGAATCCTAACTCCCTCAGAGCGTTCACAGTTAGCCCACCATCCCCATTGTCAGATCACAGTAAAATCACTGTCTACCTCAATAGATCCGAACCTAACACAGAGGCATCAAAACAAACTCACCTCCATACCCTAAAACAAACTTTCAGGTGGAAACAAAATTGCGAAGATACATACAAAAGCATAACTCGTGAACCAAAAATTCAAATCCTACTGAATAAATTCCTCGATACCCCATTTCCACACAATTATGAAGGTGTAAATTTAGCAGTAGACAGGATTAACCAAATTTTTACAATATCTGCAACGCTATCTAACCTAAAACCCACTAACACAAAATCAAACAAAAAGCCTGTAAATGAGAAATGGTTTGATAAGGAGTGTAAAAACCTTAGAAAAGAAGTAAGAATTCTATCAAATCAGAAACACAGAGATGCTGACAATGTAAACACACGCCAACTCTACCATGAAAAAGTTAAACAATATAAGGAAACACTAAGGAAGAAAAAGAAACAAGATACACAAAACCAGATAAAAGCAATTGAACAATCTCTAGAAACAAATCGCTTCTGGGAACATTGGAACACACTTAACAAACCCCACCATGAAGATCTTCCCATTCAGAACGGAGACGTATGGATAAAGCACTTCTCAAACCTCTTTAGTAAAATAACCAAGAACCATGAACAAACTAACCTACACAACAAACTATGCACTCTGGAGTCAACAATTAAAGATTACCAAAACCCTTTAGACTATACTGAACTGGGCCAAAATATACCAAAACTTAAATCCCAAAAAGCAAGTGGTATTGACGGTATCCTAAACGAGATGATTAAATACACAGACCAAAAACTTACACTCGCCATCCTCAAACTGTTTAATATCATCTTTAGTACAGGTATATTTCCCACAATCTGGAACCAAGGTCTCATAACTCCAATCCATAAAAGTGGAGACAAATTCGACCCTAATAATTACCGCGGAATATGTGTAAACAGTAATCTAGGTAAACTCCTCTGTAACATTCTTAACAGCAGACTTCTCCAATATCTAAACAACCAAAACATCCTGAGAAAATGCCAAATTGGTTTCCAACCCAAATACCGCACATCCGATCATATATACACTCTTCGTACCTTAATTGACAAAGAAACGAACCAAAATAAAAGAAAGCTCTACTCATGCTTTGTTGACTTCAAAAAAGCTTTTGACTCAATCTGGCATGAGGGACTTTTTCTTCAGTTGATTCAATGCGGCATCGGAGGAAAAACCTACGACATCATCAAATCAATGTACACCAATAACACAGTTGCAGTTAAAATTGGCAACAAGCACACAGACTTTCTCTCCCAGAGTCGTGGAGTGAGACAGGGCTGTAGTCTAAGTCCTACACTATTTAACATTTACATGAATGAATTAGCTGGAGCTCTAGAACAGTCACCAGCACCCGGCCCGACCCTACAAGACACCGAAGTGAAATGCCTCCTGTTTGCAGACGATCTGGTGCTGCTGTCACCCACAAAAGAGGGTCTACAGCAACATCTGGACACCCTGCACACTTTCTGCCAAACATGGGCCCTATCGGTTAACCTTAAGAAGACTCGAGTCATGATATTCCAAAAAAAGCCCAGTAGCCAAAATCAACATCACCGTTTCAAACTAAACAACGTGCCCCTAGAACACACCAAGAACTACACATATCTCGGTATAAACATTAGTAACACCGGAAACTTAAACAAGGCTGTGAATGACCTGAGAGACAAGGCACAAAGAGCCTTTTACGCAATCAAAAAGAATATCAAAATTGACATCCCAACCGTAATCTGGTTGAAAATAATACAATCAATTATAGAATCAATCGCGCTGTATGGAAGTGAGGTTTGGGGTCCTCTCGCCAACCAAGAGTTCACCAGATGGGACAAACACCCAATAGAGATTCTGCAAACAGAAATGTGTAAAAACATTCTACGGGTACAGAGAAAAACTCCAAACAACGCCTGCAGAGCAGAATTAGGACTGTATCCTCTAATCATTAAAATACAAAAAAGAGCTTTAAAATTCTACACACACCTTAAGAACAGCGACACAGACACACTCCATCACAAAGCCTTAAGTCATCAAGAGCTGAGCCCAGAGAGAAACCCCTTCATCCAACTGATCTCACAACTAACTCTACAACCCCAAACATGCCCAAGTCAACCCCAAACCCCAGCCAGACTAAACCAAATGATCAAAAGACAAAAAGAGAAATATCTCAAACACTGGACTGAAGCAACAGCTCAGTAAAGTAAACTGGAATGCTATCTGTCACTAAAGAGAGAATATAAAGTGTCAGAATAGCTCACAAGCGTATCAGACCCTAAACTAAGAAAAGTGTTGAGCATGTACAGACTCAGTGATCACCAGCTCACTGTAGAGACGGGCAGACACAGACACACATGGACACCGAGAGAAGAGCGACTGTGTCCACACTGCACACACAATCAAGTGGAAACAGAGCTGCACTTTCTCCTCTCCTGTCCCAACTACACACACATCAGAGAAACATTCTTCCCCCAGTTTACAAACTTACACAAAGACTTTGACCAGTTTCAACAAAAGGACAAGATCTCATACATACTGGGAGAAAAGTCAAGAAGCTCAAACCTGGCTGCAAGATATGTCAAGTCCTGCCACGACCAAAGAACAAGCAGCACAACACAACACAAAACTGACAGGACAACACACACAAACTGACACTATCACCCTCATTGAGAACTTTAATTAAAACTCTTTTTCTGTTTATATTGAGATGTATATATATAGATTTTTACTTATAGACTTTTAATTTTATTCTATTTTATTTTTGATCTTAATCTGTATTTCTGCATGTTTATATTTAATCTTGTGCTTTGGCAATGTACATTTTCTTTTATCATGCCAATAAAGCTCCTTTGAATCTTGAATCTTGAATCTTGAGAGAGAGAGAGAGAGTGAGTATGTGTGTGAGAGAGAGAGAGAGTGAGTATGTGTGTGAGAGAGAGAGAGAGAGAGAGTGAGTATGTGTGTGAGAGAGAGAGAGAGAGAGAGAGAGAGACAGAGAGAGAGAGAGAGAGAGAGAGAGAGAGAGTATGTGTGAGAGAGAGAGAGAGAGAGAGAGAGAGAGAGAGTGAGTATGTGTGTGAGAGAGAGAGAGAGAGAGAGAGAGAGAGAGAGAGAGTGAGTATGTGTGTGAGAGAGAGAGAGAGAGAGAGAGAGAGAGAGAGGGAGAGAGAGAGAGAGAGAGAGAGAGAGAGAGTGAGTATGTGTGTGAGAGAGAGAGAGAGAGAGAGAGAGAGTGAGTATGTGTGAGAGAGATTTGAGATTTGACAATCCTTTTTATTTAAAAAAATTCCAAGCTTCATTACACTATCTTGGCAATAAAACTGTTTACAAAACAAGTCACGCTTTTCAAACTAATGTTAAGAAAGAAAATAAACAATAAAAAATTAAATTAAATTAAATTAAATAGATACTAATATTAGTAATTCACATCAACACATCACATCAACACCTCCGAAATAACCAGTTCATCGTCAACTAATGAACACAGCACATTATCACAGCACCACTCAATTTCAAAAATATTCAATGTACTCATTAGTTTATAAAAATTAAACTCAATTACAAGTCGTGATTTTACCATTTTTTTAAATGCTATTATAAGTTCTTGTTCACCTTTCTGTTCAATTTTATTTCTCCTAGTTATATAAATTGCTAATTTTGCGATACCAACGATAAAATTAAGCACCTGACATTTATATTTTTCCTTAATCGTATACATACAACCAAGAATAAAATCCTGCTTTGTAAAACATACCTCAAAAGATTCGAACAGAATCTCTAGAAGGCTAAACAAAACAGAAAGTCTTTTACAAAACATAAAACAATGGAACACAGTCTCCCTTTCTATACAAAAAGGACAATTTTCACATACATTTGGGTTCAACATTGCCACAAAAGAGTTAACTGCTATGGCCCCATGGAGAATCCTCCATTGGAGATCACCAACTCTTTTAGGTAAGGGAGGTTTATACAGAATCCTCCACACTGGTTTTGTTGTTTCAGTAATCTCCAATGTGTCTCTCCATACAGTATCACTTCTATTCTTTAACCATTTCATATTTGTCACTTTCACAATACTTCTGTACAATGATTTCCCTTTAACTTCAAAAAAGTCAATTTGACCATCAAGTTCCTTCTTCAACAAGGGATTAATATCATTAAATGAAGTAAGATCAGGTACAATACTTATATCTGGAAAGAAATCTTCACAATCTGGAAATATACATTTCTTATTGTACTCATCAAGTAAATTTATTTCTTGTACATTCAATACCCCCTGCAGTTTATCTAAAAAACGTTTAATGTATCGTGCAGACTTTACCTTTAAAAAGGCTGAAGCTGCTTCTACATCTTTAAAATCAGGACCTGCATTTGTTATGATGTGTTTCAATTGTAGAGATCCACTTCTATACAACACATCTTTAAGACCTGGTATTTCATCACCAGATACATCGAGACGTGCTCCACACACAATGGGCTCTTCCAGTAGCCAGTACAGGGACATTGATGGTTCCATCCATTGAGGCTTAAACAGACTCCATATTTTAAAAAGACTTCGATAGAAGGCAGGAACTCCTCTAAAATCCAATTTTTTAGGGTCCATTAAAAACAAAACAGTGTCCAGGCCAAGTCCACCTATTCGACGTAAAATGCATTGAGCCACTGGTCTCCATACGAGTCTTTCAGATCCCAGCATAAATTTCTGCAAAAACTGAAGACGATAAGCAGCACATCTACTTGCCAAATGCACTAGACCTTGGCCTCCATCCTCTTTAGCCAGGAACAAAACACTTTGAGGGATCCAATGCAAATTGTCCCAAAAAAAATCCACAATTTCTGCTTGGATTTTTTTTAAGAGTCCAACAGGAGGGTCAACGCATGAAAGTCTATGCCACAGGGAAGAAGCCGCAAGATTGTTAATAATGAGCGTTCGTCCTTTAAATGACAACTGAGGAAGCAGCCATTTCCATTTTTTCAAACGTCCTGTTACTTTATTTGCCATTCCCTCCCAGTTCTTCAGCATGAAAGATTCAGAACCTAAAAAAACGCCAAGATATTTTAACCCGTCTTTTTGCCATAATAATCCTCCCGGTAGGGTTGGACTTCCTCCTTCCCATTTCCCAATCAACAAGGCATCGCTTTTCCCCCAATTTACAATTGCTGATGAAATATCTTTAAAATCATTAACAATTTGTTGTACAATTTGAACATCATCACTATCATTTATAAAAACAATAACATCATCAGCATATGCAGATAAATAAAAAGCATTATTACACTGTGGCAATGTTAGACCCTTTAACTTGTTTCGAAAATTAAAAAGCAGTGGTTCTATGGCCAGCACATATAACAGCCCAGACATTGCGCAACCTTGTCTAATGCCTCTCTGCACTTTAAAGGGAGCACCCAAACTACCATTCATTTTAATCACACTCTCAATTTCACAATACATTGTTCTGATCATATCAATAAAACTAGAATTAAAACCAAAAGCTTGTAAAGTATGCCACAAGTAAAGGTGTTCGACCCGATCGAATGCCTTCTCTTGGTCTAGAGATATAAGGCCAGTATTTATACCAAACAGCTTTGAAACTTCCAAAACATCTCTAATTAGTGTTACATTATCAAAAATCGATCTATTTGGTACACAGTATGTTTGATCGTAGTGTATCACCTTCCCTATTATTGTACTCAATCTTGTAGCCAAAGTTTTGGACAGGATTTTGTACTCTGAGCACAAGAGAGAAACAGGCCTCCAATTCTTTATATTTTGAAGATCACCTGTTTTTGGCAATAGAGTGATAACTGCCCTTCTACAACTGAGTGGAAGAGAACCATTAATAATGCTTTCCTCAAACACTGATACGAGATCTTCTCTTAAAATGGACCAGAAAGTTTTATAAAATTCAATGGGTAACCCATCAATCCCAGGGGATTTCCCATTCTCCATACTCATCATTGCGATATAAAGCTCTTGTTCTGTGAATGGTTGTTGCAAACTTTCATTGCTCTCTTTGTCAAGTTTTGGCAGACCTTCAAAAAAACTACTAGTGGTCATCTTTTCATTTATCAAATCAGCTGTATATAATTTTTTATAAAACTGTACAGCAACTTCTCTTATCTCCGAAGTTTTATTTAATTCCTGTCCTGTATCAGAGACCAAGGAGTGAATTATTCTACTTTGACTAT
>NC_079547.1:26314844-26342344 GCF_015846415.1 Triplophysa dalaica | reverse complement strand
GTGTGTGTGATTCAGCTTGGATGTAATCTCTCATGCAGGATTAGTTGATGTCAATCTTCAACACTACACATCGAGCTAACATGATTAAATCTGTGTGTGTTAGTGAAGAAATGGAGGTCAAGTTTCTCCTCTCCGTGTTCTCCGGCGGTTCCTCGTGCTCGTGTGGTTGGAGTTTCTCCTCTCTGTGTTACACCGAACTCCAGCAGCAGTATCTGTGAGAGAGCAGGTAACACACCTGACTGTCTGTATCCCATCATTCCTGTCTGCTGATGTCACGTGATCTCACACAGCATCATCACAGTCATGAGAGACAGACGGGATCATGTTGTTTGCGTGTCACAGGTGGAGGTGTGAGACGCAGTGTGTCAGCAGACGTCAGTGATGCGAGCGTGGACTCTGTTCCTCTGGGTTATAAACTTCAGGACCTGATGGATGTTCAGGTGATGGCTCGTCTGCAGGAGGAGAGTAAGTGCACACACGTGACGGGTTTCCTCTGCTGTCCTCACACACTTCATTTCTTCTGCAGGATTTCTCTCTTTGAGTCGTGATTTGTGTTTCGCTTCCTTTGCTCTGTTCAGGTTTACGTCAAGATTTTGTCACGACCTCGGCCGCTCACAACCGCCGCAGTGCCAGCTTTTCCTTTCAGCGAGGTGAGTCACAGCCGGATGAGGAGGATGATGATGAAGATTACGCTCAGCTGCCCCCTCCACAGCCGCGTCTGAGCCGGGCGGGACCCCTGCGGTGTGGCCTGACACACTCACACACCTTCAGCGGCATCAGGGACTGGACCACCCTGAGCTACCCCCCCATCTCACCCATTCAGGGTCAGACGGGCGTCAGGAACACCTCAGGTGGGAACTCCATGAACACCAATCACAACTCTGTGTGGAGATATTTCAATGACATCATCACTGATCTGACCACTAGAGATCCTCAGTCTGTTTCTTCATCGTTTCTTTTGATTCTTTACACGTGTTGTTGAGATCTACTGACGCACAAACACACATTTGAGCTCCTGCTGTCAGGCATTGCAAAAAAATTCAAAGCAACTGGATTCTAAACAGCACAGACATAAACTTACATTTGTTTAGTGTGTGATGAACATGATTTTGTCACTTCACTGTGATATTTACATGTTGACTGATGATTTTCTCCCGCTGAGATTAAAAGGAGACATGATCCTGATCATCTAAATCTATAAGAACACCAAAGCAGCTGCTGTCAGGAGTGAAGGACAACACATGTCACTCTGACGTTAATCTGATGTAAAACATCGTTTGGTGGATTTTTGGAAATGAGTTGGCAGTTCTGTGTGATGATGTCATGATATGAACAGTGATTGGCTAAGTTAACAGGAAGTGCTCTTCTTTCAGAGACTCTGAGGAGGAGTATGCCCAACCTCCTGAAATCTCTGAGCGTGTCGATCCCGGCCAATCAGACGTCTCCGTCCATCCGGAACAGTCAAAGCTTTGATTCGTCGAGCACGCTGGGTCGCCTGCAGTCCTGCAGTATGTGTCAGTTCATCATATATTCAGATCTGTCATCTTATTATCACAAAGTGAAATCTTACTGTACATCCACCCGACCTCACGTCTGCACACATTCTCTTATAACGTTCAGTCCAACAAGACAGATTTTGGGTGTGGACCCTCTCTTGAGTGATTCTGTTCTGTTTGTGTGTAAAGTTCCGTCCCCCGGGCAGCTGCAGAACCGCCTTCAGAGTGTGGGAAACTTCTCGTCCCGTCAGCCCCTGAAAGCCACGGCTTACGTCAGCCCCACCGTCAAAGGTCCATCGCCCATGACATCATCCACCAGTTTACAGTCTCTGTCCACCTGCGGGATTCCACAGCCCAGTAAAACCAGCAGCAGCAGATCTCAGATCCCGTCCCGCAGCGCTCTGCCACGACCCGCCTCTTTCATAGCGACCGGATCCACACCTCGAAGCAAACTCTCAACACCCGCACGCAGGTACATCTCAATACATGTCATGAGAACATTATCTTCTGAATGCAGAAGAGTCCAGACAGAGTGACCATCAAACATCTACTAGCAGTTGATTGTAGAGCCGCACACACACACACATACACACACACACATGTGGGTTTTTATACTGTACAAACTGTATATCATATTCCCTACCCCCTAAACCTCACAATCACACAACACTTTCTGCTCTTTTACATTTTCAAAAAAGTGAATTCTGTTTGATTTATAAGCTTTTTTCCTCATGGGGACCAAAAAATGTCAAGGACAAGGATTTGGGATATTGTCATCTTTGTGGGGACATTTTGTTTTTACCCTTCCCGAACACACACGCATACACACACACACACACACACAAACTTTACAGTTAGTCAATGAAGTGTGTGATATGTAGGGTGACCGTATGAACCATTTCTCCCTCTTCGGATGTGTCTTCCGAAAGTCGCATTTGTCGACCGCATACGTCATCAAGGTTTATCATTTAGGGTTTATTTTATAAAGGCAGCCTATATATTTCAAGTTAGGAACGACTACAATGAACTTCAATGATTATACGTCTCAAGCGATGTTAAATGTTCATTTTATAATGCTTTTTTAACTGAAATTTTAACACCCTAGTCATGTGTATTCTGGACTGAACGTGTGTTATGATGTCTGATATTCTTCATGTAACGTCTCTGTCTGTAGTTTGCTGACTCCACCAAAGAGTGTCTTGACGTTGAGCGCGCTGCGTGATGGAAGCTGGCGTGATGGATGTTATTAACCGCACGGGTTTTGAAGCGCTCTGCTGGTCAGGGCCTCTCTCTCTCTCACTGAAGTGTTGTTCAGATAAACAGCAGATCTTCCTCTTTATATGTCATGTTTCCAGAGCTTTGTATGCAAAACAATCACCCGCTCCTGAGATAAAACATCTGTCATCCACAAGATGTAAAGCAAATGTGAACATGTTTTTTACTATGACACTTATGTGAGGATGTTTCTATGAATAATAATACTTTTTAACTTGCACTTATGATCTGAAATAATGTTCCCGAAGCTGATGTTGTTGTCAATATTATTGTATTTATTTTGTGTTACACTTTCACCATTGTGTTTCATGGACACACATGTAGCAGTTTGTTTATTATTGATCAGTTCTGTTTCTGTTTTGTTTTTCTCATCACGTAAAACATATTTAAGAGAGTATTATACTTGTTTACTTTTTATTTCTGAATAATGCAATGATTTATTTCTTGATATTTCTTAATCACTGATGTTTTTAATGGGTGTGTCAGTTTTTACAGTCAAAATAAAGTTTTGTTTGTAATTTCTCTACTGAAGTATACAGGGTCTCCACTTCTACCCATGACTGACTAATCCATCTACTGCTGATTATATATTACAGGTGTCATTCATTTATTTCTTCAGGGTTCAATTAAAGTCCTGTCAGTCTGTTATTCTCTATAGACACACAAGCTGACGCATATTGAGTCTTTTCACATTATCGTATATTTATCTCATATTTCTATTAATCAGATAATTCACGCTTGTTGGTCTGAATGATCCGACGGTTGTTTTTATGAGTATATATCTTAATTACTCTGGTACTGTCATTTCTGAATGTTTATTGTGATGTTTCATTTATTAATTACTTCAGTTTGATTTTTCTTTGGGGATCAATAAAGTTTTTCACCTCACCTTGTCAAACATATTTTCTCGTAAATTTCAGTTGAATTCCAGTGGACAAGTATAAACACTTCTCTAATTACAGTCACAGTTTAAGTGAGTAAACGAAAAAGAACTCTTCCCATACCGGGAGTCGAACCCGGGCCGCCTGGGTGAAAACCAGGAATCCTAACCGCTAGACCATATGGGAGGCGATGAAATAACTGCGTGCTGTTGTCTACTTGATAATGATATATATGTCATATGTTTACTTTACTAAGTGATAATGGTCATTTTAGCACTTTTCATAATTTCCAGATGCGACTACGAGTATTTTACATAGTGTATAGTCTTAGAGTAAAGCGAAGAAGCGTGAAGCTTCAAAGTGTGTCGCGCTGCCCGTGACGTCATATCTAGGGGACATGAGTGAGGATGTACAATGAGTGAATATTTGATCATTTGATCATTTTTGAGAGCAGGAGGTTGAAGTTTTCATCGTTTATAATAAATCATCATGTAAGTAACGGAACACTACAAGTAAAATACCAAAAGTCTCTTTGAGTTGTAAATGTCAACACACGCGTGCTGTTCTGAGTGTGTTTTTATTGTTGTGTTTATAAAAAAGTGTGCGTGTGTTTTGTGTGCAATCAAGGACAGAATTTTGGAAATCGCAGCCGCGGAAGTTCTGTCAGTATTGTAAGTGTTGGATCGCAGATAATAAACCCGTGAGTCTCATCTTTATCATAGCTGGTGTTTGATCTATTAATATAAAGTCACGCGTGATTTGTACTAAATCTTGTCTCGTGGTTGTGTTTCTTTACACAGAGCGTTCAGTTTCACGAGCGAGGAAAGAATCACAAGGAAAATGTCGCGGCCAAAATCGAGGATGTAAGTGAAGTTAAAGAGACACTACACTAAACATATTAAATCGAGTTAAAAAGCACACTTAATACATGTTTACATCTTATTGTGCACGGAAAGAATCTGTGTGCTGTCCGCAAACATTACTGTTTCCCACAATGCACTGCTGTCATTCTCACCTTCTGATATTTAACATCTTCTCCAGTGCTCGTTTGATTAGGCTGGCAAACATTTGCTCACCAAACCGATTAAAAAAACGAATTACCAACCCTTTCTTCTTAAGAGGCATATAGAGTCCATACTGTAGTTCAAATCATGACCTCCTCATTGTGTTCAGTGAGCAGCCAGGTGCATTATGGGATACCTGTGTCTGTTGTATACTGCACACATCAGGTGTGAGCTGCAGGTGTGACGTTGTGTGTTTATGAAGTGTCCATACAGGTGTAGTGTGTGTGTGGTGGGGCGCAGGGGCGTTGTGATGTGTCTATAAACTGAATATTGGCTGCTGTTCTCACTTCAGCATGTGTCTGATGATAAGAGCGTTGTGTGTGTCTGTAAAGATCCTCTCCTATTGGTCAGCAGCGTTTGTGTCTCTCTTCTGTGTCAATGTCGCACGACAGATTAAGAAAAAGAGCATCGCCAAAGCCAAACAAGATGAGAAGACGTCAAAGCAGTTTGCAGCGATGGAAGAAGCTGCTCTGAAAGCTTACGAGGAGGATCTGAAGAGACTCAACAATCCGTCCGGTAATCCAAACTCTTCAACTTTTATTGACACACGACAAACAGTATATGTAGGAAAATGCTTAATACAACACTCGTATCATAATGAGTGCAATCCACATGTGTAATGAGAAAAACATTACATAAAGAAATATACACTTACAGATCTAAAAATAAATATGTAATGGTGCGTTGAATATTTAATGTGAATTATCTGATCATTTAGATTCATTATTTGTGCCTCAGAGTCATTTTCAACAGTTACACTTTGTTTGTTTGTTTCTCATTTAATCATGTGAGAAGATACTTGAATCAGATCTCCTGAGCTAGAAAAGAGAAACAAATGAGCAATAACATTCTCAGAAAGAGCACAGAGATGTAATCTTTGTTTTCTCAGAATGTTATTATTATTTGCTTGTGTACAGAGGAGAGTTTGCCTGCGTCATCCGCTCCTGTTAAACCACAGACCAAATCTAACAAACGTGAAGTTAAAGTGAAGGTGAAAGCGAAAGGGAAGATGAAAGCGAGCAGGAATAAACCAGCGGATGTTTGGCTTGAGGGAAGAACACATGAGGGTCAGATATACTTTTACAACACCATCACAGGAGGTATGACGTCACACACGCACACACACACACACACAGGAGTTCTGCTGAATGGGATTTTTTCTGATGTGATTGTGTTGTTGTTGTTGTTGATGATGTCAGAGTCTCAGTGGCAGAAACCAGGCGTGTTTCAGGGTGACAGTACATCAGGTCAAACGCAGGTACACTGATTCACTCTTCAGCTTCATGTCTGATGTTTGTTGAAGTCGATCACTTGAAGCGTGTTTTCTGCAGGGATCATCAGGAGGTGTGTGGATAGAAGCCGTGAGTCCTGAAGGATACACTTACTACTTCAACACAGAGACGGGCGGTAAGCTACAGAGCCACACACACACACACACACACACACACACACATACTCACACGACTGAATGAAATGTTTTCTGAGCAGAATCCAGCTGGGAGAAACCCGACGAGCTGAAGTCAAAGGACGGATCGCCTCCCGAGGAGACGCAAGGAGAAGCCGCTCCTCCTCAAGCCGAG
Organism: Triplophysa dalaica; assembly: GCF_015846415.1. Classification (NCBI taxonomy): domain Eukaryota; kingdom Metazoa; phylum Chordata; class Actinopteri; order Cypriniformes; family Nemacheilidae; genus Triplophysa; species Triplophysa dalaica. Next base: position 26,336,048 of record NC_079547.1, on the reverse strand, counting down.
TCTATCTCTACAGATGAAGAGAAGTCTGAACCTCCTAAAGAAACGACAGAAGAAGAAGCGGCTGAAAGCAAACAATCCAAAGTCCCAAAGATCAACTTTAGGGTAAGAAACAGACGGTATGCAGATGCAGACGCAGCCAGACAATAAACAGGTTTGTTTTCCACAGAAACGGAAGGCAGAGCAGAGCGAGACGTCAGGGGAGGATGGAGGACAGAAAGCGAGTGATGAAGGAGGAGATGAAGAGGTGAAAGAGGCTGACCGCTGCGTGACTCAAACTCCTCCTGCAGTCCAGAACAGAGAGACTTCATTAAGGAAATCCAGACCAGTAAATCCTTATGGAGCCTGGGAGAAAATCCAGCCCCTGTACGACCCCTAGTGAGAAGTGTTGTGTTCTATTAACATCATGAGCACCAATGTGTTGAATAATAATATCATGAATAACTGATGTGTTCTTGTGTCGACTGCAGTGAGAAAGTGGATTTACAGCTGCCGCACGCACACACTGCAGATGCCGCGCCGGTTCTCCCGCCTGAACCCAAATCTAGATTTCAAGAGCGCACCATCACGTCACTGGGAGATGAGAGCAACGCCGGATCCACGTTCAACAAGAGAAAGACTGAGAATGGCAAATCCAGAAGTCTCCGACCAAGAGAAAATGATGACTGATGTCTTTGTGTTCTGATCCTTATATTGATGTTGTGTGAACACTCGATCTTTTCTCTGTCGTAGGCTTGTTTCACAGGTCCGGGTCGGCTCACTTTTTTTAAACATCAAAAGCAGATTTTTTTCATTTCAGATTTGGTTTTGTGATTATGTGTGAAAACATTCTTTAGCAGTTTTGTGGTGGCATCTTGTGTTTTTAATATTTTAATTGTTGACGGAATTAAAGCCGTAGATGAAATATTTGTGTACTTGTTTTTGGTTTCAGTGTGCTCCTTAAATGACAAGCATGCTTGTTTTCTTTAGAGCAAATATTCTTCATGTTTGGGTGAGATGTTCAGCTTGAAGAATTCTTGATGATTCTAAAATGTTTGAGGTGCCAAATCAACATGAACAAATTGAATTGAAAGACCTGCGTCAGAAAAGATAAATATTTTCTTAAATGTTTCTGTCCGTGACTGATAGTCAGACGTGTGTTTGTGTGTTGATATTTTCCCTCTCACACAAAACTATCAGTCGAGTTGTTTGTGTGATCATAGTCACTTGTACACTTGTGTTTTATTCTGAGGGAGTGTGCAGCACCCTATATAGTGATTCACTCTATGAGTTCTTCAGTTCATTGATCATTTGTCCCTGTGGATAAAACTCTTAAATGCATCAATTCCACTTCAGGTTTATTTCTAGAGTGCTTTTCACAGTCCGCAGCTGTACACATTATAAAACAGAGTAAATATATAGATTGTGTAACAAATAAAGCAGAAATGGGAATTTATGGTGTATAATCATAAAAACTGTTTTTGTGGAGAACACAATACATGATCCAGATTGAAGCTTAAGATTTCAGTTGAATAGTTGTTGAACTACATGAGTGTCAGTCAGAGACTGTTATGAGTTTACAGTTCAGATGCAGAGACAGAGATGAAGTGATGAAGAGAGTTTCAACACTCAGTCTCACTTCATCTGACTAGAAACACATTGTTATATCAAGTAAAGAAAGGGACAAATCACTCTGTCCACTAATGTATTTAGACTAATAACTAATACGCTAACTGCCAAGAGGTCTCTGTCTCGTAATTTTAAGCAGTTCATGTTTAATTTTATTTTCACAAAGTACAAATCCAGAAAAACCAGGGAGTTGTGATGTTATTGAAAACCTTGAGATGCAGAACATTTGAAACTCATGAAGTCAACACAAATACAGAATTCAACATGAGATTAAACAAAAGCAACGATAGTATTGTAGATTAGAATTAAGTGATTATATACAAAAGTAAAGGCTAAAATACACAAGACTTGTTGCAGAAAGTCTGCAGATTTGATCAGTTAGTTTGTTTCTATTTGAAACTTTTAAAATGTCTGCAAGTGTGTGATGTCTATTTTAAATCAAATCTGTTTAGATTCTAAAAGTCTTGTAGTGTGTTCCAGCCAGTAGTAAAGAACACGTATGATAATAATAAAGTAAAAAACAAGTTTTCCTTTGACTCAGGGGTTGTTAGAACATTATATACAGTTGAAAGAAAAAGTATGTGAACCTTTGGGTTTAATAATTGGTTGACCCTCCTTTTGCAGCAATAACCTCAACCAAACGTTTCCTATAGTTGCAGATCAGACCTGCACAACGGTCAGGAGAAATTTTGGACCATTCCTCTTTACAAAAGTGTTTCAGTTCAGCAATATTCTTGGGATGTCTGGTGTGAATCGCTCTCTTGAGGTCATGCCACATCATCTCAATCGGGTTGAGGTCAGGACTCTGACTGGGCCACTCCAGAAGGCGTATTTTCTTCTGTTGAAGCCATTCTGTTGTTGATTTACTTCTATGCTTTGGGTCGTTGTCCTGTTGCATCGTCCATCCTCTGTTAAGCTTCAGTTGGCGGACAGATGGTCTTAAGTTTTCCTGCAAAATGTCTTGATAAACTTTGGAATTCATTTTTCCATCGATGACAGTAATCCGTCCAGGGCCTGAGGCAGCAAAGCAGCCCCAAACCATGATGCCCCCTCCACCATATTTCAAAGTTGGGATGAGGTTTTGATGTTAGTGTGCTGCGCCTTTTGTTCTCCACACATAGCGTTGTGTGTTCTTTCCAAACAACTCAATTTTGGTTTCATCTGTCCACAGAATGTTTTGCCAGTAGTGCTGTGGAACATCCAGGTGCTCTTTTGCAAACTTCAAACGTGCTGCAATGTTTTTTTTGGACAGCAGTGGCTTCCTCCGTGGTGTCCTCCCATGAAGTCCATTCTTGTTTAATGTTTTCCTTATTGTAGATTTGTCAACAAAAATGTTAGCATGTGCCAGAGAAACTTGTGTGTGTTTTTTATTGGACAGGCCAGCTTTAATCAACACATCGAATCTCATCACATTGATTGGACCCCAGGTTGGCTGACTCCTGGCTCCAATGAGCTCTTGGAGAAGTCATTAGTCTAGGGTTTCACATACTTTTTCCACCCTGCACTATGAATGTTTACATGTTGTGTTCAATAAAAACATGAAAACGTATAATGTTTGTGCGGTATTAGTTTAAGCAGACTGTGTTTCTCTATTGTTGTGACTTAGATGAAGATCAGAACACATTTTATGACCAATTTATGAAGAAATCCAAGTAAGCCCAAAGGGTTCACATACTTTTTCTTTCAACTGTAAATTGCACAAGCTCAAAAACAAATGTCATGATATCATGCAAATCGCTGCCAAATGCAGAAAAATGTAAATGAAAAAAAAAAAAAATCTCAACATCTCTCAAGCTTTGAAGAAACTCTGATCCTGGATCAGTATTGATTCTGTCAGCATTCTTACAAATCTCCAATATCAAAACTATCTGTATAAATAATAATTGTGTATAGTAGGGGATTTCAAACTTATTTGTCAGCTGAATTATAATAATTACTAAATGATTTACTTGTACCTGTGAGATTTAAAATATACATGTATATTATAAAAACACATTTGAAATCAAATTATCTTCACAAAACATATTTTTATCTGTTTTAAAGATTTTATTTTTCAGAGATACTCAGATGTGTATGATCATCAGATGTTGTTCTCCAGCAGTTTGAGTAACGTCTCTCTGTCTGTGTGCTCCTGCAGGAGTCTGATCATCTCCTCCAGACTCTCACCTCCTCTCATGAACTCCTGTCAACACACACACACACAGCTGCACATTCACATTTCAACACACACTGTCACATGATCATAGGTCCACACGTTACCTTGATGTCACGCATCACGTGACCACTCCTGTGATCTGTCACACGGTCCTGACTGAAGTTATATGTGCGGATTCTCTCCGACTGCGATCGAGACCCCACCTGTGACACAAACACACACATCTTCACATCTCACACACACTCAATCTATGTCAAGTCACTCGTGTATTTCATTGAGAGACCTGCTGTTTGCGTGATGCTTGCGTGTGTTCTCTCTGCTGCCCTGTGCAGCTCTCATACAGACGTGCTCTGAGGACGCGCATGGCTGTGTCACGATTCTTTAACTGAGAACGAAACTGCTGACATTCTGCTACAATCCCTGAGAACACACACAGCCACATCATTCCAGCGCTCCAGCAGCATCGGTGATGAATGACATCATGTTACCTGTTGGCAGGTGAAGGATTCTCACCGCGCTGTCAGTGGTGTTGACGCTCTGACCGCCTGCTCCTCTGGATTTAAACGTGTCTATCCGCAGCTCTCGGGGCTCGATGTGAATGTCAACCTGTGTAGAGATGTTCAAGATCATGTCATCTGTTCAGACATTCAATAAACTAATCAAAACGGATATGTGAAATGTAAACGTCTCAGTGTGGGTCAGTGACGCTGCGTCTCACATCATCCGGCTGCAGCAGGACGATCACCGTGACTGTTCCTGTGTGAATGCGCTGCATGCGAGACGACAGGCCGACTTCAGGAATCCTCTGAACTCTGTGTGTGCCGCCCTCAAACTTCAGCCAGCGATACACACTGTCCCCTGAGATCCTGACGGCTGCGTGATGAAGACCCCCTACAAACACACATCACCTGTGACATCATCATCACATCAAACACACATACACACACACACACACACACACACATCACATGTGACATCATCATCAAACACACACACATCACATGTGACATCATCATCAAACACACACACACACATCACATGTGACATCATCATCAAACACACACACACACACACACACACACATCACATGTGATATCATCATCAAACACACACACACACACATCACATGTGACATCATCATCAAACACACATACACACACACACACACACACACACATCACATGTGACATCATCATCAAACACACACACATCACATGTGACATCATCATCAAACACACACACACACATCACATGTGACATCATCATCAAACACACACACACACACACACACACACATCACATGTGATATCATCATCAAACACACACACACACACATCACATGTGACATCATCATCAAACACACACACACCTCACCTGTGACCTGTCACATCAAACATATCAATCAATCCATGACTCACAGGTCAGGAGAGGGTGATGATGATAAAGTTCTAGTACCATATTCAGCTGCAGTATTATTTAAAATGTCAAAGTGCCAGTTTTTGTAGTTGGCGAAGTGCTGGTACATGTCGAGCATCTCTCTGGTGAACTGCTGACAGATGTCACCTGCAGAAAACACACAAACACACACACTCATGAGCTTCTGACACAAACACACAAAACTCTGAATGCGTAACATCACAAACCTCCAGTGGTTCTTCCTGCTGCCACCTCCAGAATGACGTTTTTACCATCCTCATCCTCATCATCATCAGTTTGAACCAGAGTCTCGATCAACTGAGAAAACACACACACACACACACACACAGTGTGATACAGACTCACAAGCGCGTGTTATTATAACCAGTCCAGAAGAGAAACATGAGTTGTGGTGTTTCACCTCTTTCTTCAGCTGCTGTAATCTTCTGCTGATGTCTGTATGTTCCTCTCTCAGCAGTGAAAGCATCTGCTCCTCTTCTGCACAGCCTGTCACGCACGCGCGCGCGCGCACACGCGATACATCATTTTATTTGATGTGAAAAATGAAATAAAGTGAAAGTCAGACTTACTGTGAATGAGTGCGTCTACATCTTTCTCTTCTCTCATCGCGTGTTGAGTTCTTTCAAACGCGTCAACGACACGCGACAGGTGAACGAGTTTATGATTTAAACCTTTGCGTTCAGATTCACTCACGTGCTCGCGCTCTAAACGACTCGATACACACTGATGTTCATCTAACACGCGCTTAATGTGTTTCTGAACTGCCTCGCGCTTCAAGAAATCTTCAGATTTATAATCTGACTTCCATCTCCTGACAGTCTGAAGCGACGCGACCCTGCGCAGAACCCACGCCATCATCAAAACAGACATAAAGAATAAAGCTTAAATAAGTTCAACCTTTAAAACTCAACCACCTTTAAACACATGTCAGTCAATGCTATTAAACTAAAGTTAGCTGAAGAGAGAGCAGTAAAATAAAGCACGTCACGCACCGATCGTCGTAAGACATTTTTCTTTATTTCATAACGGAAAGCTGATTATTGCATCAAAACAATGTTAAATACTAAACATTAGCCCGCAGCTCGCGTTTAGTGACGCGCATAACAGACGCAGAGACAGCGCGGTGACTTCTGGGATGTGAAGTTTTCAGGTGCGTTCCAAATCACGCTATTCTTCGACATTGTGAAGTATAAATAGTGTGAGAAGTGCGTTCACATTGAAAATTCCCCCCGAAAAGAATTGCGATTTAAGTACCCGAATGAAGTACTTTCTAAACCGAAAATATGAAGTGTTGATTTGTGGACATTTCACGCACTGAACGGTCGCAGTTTCGCTTACGTAGCAGAAAAGAGGCGGAGCTATTAGACGCTGCTCGAGCAAAACTCTCCAGCAGAGGAATAACGCCTTTATGTGCACAAAGTATAATATTTCAGCTTTTTTATAATGAAAACCAAAAGGGTCTCAAGGCTTTTCTCTCTCTCTTGAATTTATTTTAAGTTTTTGTTACCCCTGGCTCAATTTTATTTGTCTATTTATTTTATTTTATTTTGACTTGCTTTTATTTTACTTCCCTTTACTGGCTTTTTGTCTTCTGAATTATTGTTGCTTATTTCTGCTCTTAATTGTGACTATGTTTTTGATGTTATATTTGTTCAATAAAAAATAAAAAAAGGAATAACGCCTTTAATCTGATGATGACGAATGTAATGTGTAACAAAATAAAAACATTAACAAACATAAACAATTTTAAATAAAAGAGTGAGGGTCTTTATCTAATAACAGAAACATATCCAGCATAGAAATACAATTATGGGCCTTTGTTTTTTTGTCGTAAATCTGAGAGAATTTAATTTAATTCAATTCAAGTTTATTTATGAAGCGCTTTTCAAAATGTGCATTGTTCCAAATCAGCTTTACATGAGCAAATAAGAAAAACAGAAAAACACAGAAAGGTAAAACACAGCACAGGTCATGATGTTTATAGAACAAGCAAGATCATTCTAATAAATAATATCTAGTAAATAAATAATTAAATAAATGTACCATTATTCTTAAATAATTAAACCAACTGTTGAAACTTGGTCTAACTTTGAGCTATTTACATTTATGAATACAATGATTCTCTAAAGACTGAACCAGAGACTAGACTCAATAGTATGTCATCTGGGACACCGCTTTAAATTCAAATTCCGGTTTTAATCAACCACAGTTTAAGACAGCGGACGCGACACGTGACGACTGTTCCGACGTATGCCCGTGATGACGACACCGTTTCTGTCAGCTGACCCGACTGCCTGAAGACTGTGTTGAAGGGCCAGATTTCAAAATAGAAGTTCATGTCAACTTTACAGACGTGGATATTACGCACCTGTTTTGTATTTATGCATGTACACAAAAATATTTAGTATAGCTATTGAGTATTTGATATTTAAACAGATCAAACAAAAATAGTAAGAGTGCTTTATGTACAACAAAATTGGGTTATAAAAGAACGCAACGTTATAATAAATCCAATGGAATGCCGATCGCTTTATTTGTAATATTTGATGGTTACACCAAAGACATAATGTATACAAATAATAACCCCCCCCACGAATCCATATTTGTATATGAAAACCTGAAAGTCTATTTAAATATATAACCTTTAACCATTTTTGTCCTTTTTATGGTATTGTTATGAATACTGTAGTTATTTACTGCTATGCTTTCTTAGTGTGTTTTTATATCTATATTAAAATTGGGTAATATTTGTGGCTTATAAACTTTGAATTTGCTGAGTGGACGCGATGAAGTCACGTGACGTGATCACGGGAAAGTTAAAGTCACATGATTTTGTGCCTCTGCTTGAGCAGTTAAACAGCAGGTTTTGGTGTTTTCTCCCACACCTGGAACGGTAAGTTTGGCTAAATAATCACGTGTTTTAAAATCGTCATTTTGTGTGAAATAATATCAGTCAATGTCGTACTCTTTGTTGTGGTTTACTTTAAAAGGTTCATTTCCTGGATAGTCCTCAACCCACAATCATATGAATCTGTGTATAGATGTCTTTACACACTCAATGTGCTGCTTGTGCATTTGATTCGTCAGATTTAGATTGATCTGGAAAAGTGTGTTGTGTTGTGTTTCTATCATCAGATGCGTGTTGTGTTGGTGTGTTTGTTGCTGGGAGTGTTGGAGGTGTTTGGAGCTCCAGATGCAGATGAAATCAAATATCTGCCTGGACTTCAGAAACAGCCGAGCTTCAAACATTATTCTGGATACTTCCATGTGGCCGACAATAAACATCTTCACTACTGGTGAGAAGTTCAGTTCTGTACGCCTTCAATCACAGAAAAGCCCTTAAAAGTATAGTAGTTCATAACACTAGTGGATCAAACCCACATGAACTTCACATTACGCTTTTTGCAGTTTTGCATGATTTGTTTTTTGTTGTCATGCGTACGGATATATTAATAATTGGTACAATGACACTCAGACACTGTAAGTGTCTGTGAAGGACATTTGTATACATGAAAGTTATCAGAATTCACATGATGTGAGGTGCCAAGGTCAGTGTTGTTGTGTCTGAGAAGTGTGACGTCTCCTGCTGCTGTAGGTTTGTTGAGTCTCAGAAAGATCCAGCCAAAAGTCCGGTTGTTCTGTGGCTTAATGGAGGACCAGGATGCAGTTCATTGGATGGTCTGCTGACAGAACACGGCCCTTATCTGGTGAGAACACCACTGATTCTAGACCCCACTTGTGGCACTTGACTACTTTCATGATGTATTTCCTGTTTTTGGTGTTCTAGTGGAGATCCCAAGTGAGCATGTAGTGTTTCTAAGCTGATGGGACACACTTACTGTAACAAGAGCACACATGAGACGTTAATTAATGTGCTGTTTCTAATTATGTGATACAAAGCAGTTTTACAAAAGACATAATGAACACAAAATACGTTCACCAATAAAATGTGCAACACTTCATTTTACTACAAAATTATGTGTAATATCCAATCATACAGTCAAGTCAGATTTATTTTTACAGAGCTTTATTTGTATCAAAGCTGCTGAACCCAGAAAAACAAAGACTGAAGGCAACACACCAAATATAAAATCAATAAAGATCTAGATGATGTCTCATGGGCTGCGTCTGAAGTCGCTTCCACACTATATAGTAGGTGAAAATGAGTCATGAGTAGAGAAATACCCCGGTGGTCTTCTGCTTCCGCTGAGATTTGTGAGTGTGCATCAGATGAACACTTCTCTATCCCATGATGCCACGGGAGCTGAGCAACGCTCACATTTCAAAAGTCAATCAAATACAAATGGTTAAAAACCTGATGCATGATGGGATACACTTGGCACTGAATACCGCTCAGAACTGCACTTTGCAGATTTTAAGACATTGGACAGATGTGTGCTCTTACTTATTACAATATCTATATAAAAAAACATGCTACTTAAACTCAGATTAACTAAACTTGGCTCTGTACACTGTATTAGGCTTTGAGAGACATGTTTTTATTGCACTTATGCTTCCTGTTGTCCTAATGCCTGCTAAATGATTACATGTAAATGTACTTCCTGTCGCGTGCACACGATTGCCAAGAGCGCAAGTGGGGTGTTTGGACGCAACCTTTCTGTGGAAACGGCAAATCTTTCAAGTGATGCATTTGGACATGAATATTCCTCTGTGTTTATTTGTAGATCCAAGATGATGGTGCCACTCTAGAATACAATCCTTATTCTTGGAACAAGGTACAGTTTCATCATTTTACCCAGAATAGTTTGCCACCACCAAATAAGCCATCGCATGTGCAGTTTCAGTCTGTTTCTTACTGGACTTTGGCTCTCCTCACGAAATGTGCTTCAGATCGCAAATATGTTGTACCTGGAGTCACCAGCAGGTGTGGGCTTTTCGTACTCGGACGACAAGGAATACACCACCAATGACACAGAGGTAGGATTCACAGTTATGTTGAGGTGTGATGCAAGAGTTGCCTTTAGTTTTAAAACTCCTCTTCAGTCCAATGATCTTGTGTTTTCTCTTCACGAAGATCCGTCTGATCAAACATGAATCGTGTGCTTTGACCATTCCAGGTGGCCATGAACAACTACCTCGCAGTCAAAACCTTCTTCAAGTTATTTCCAGAGTACAGCAAGAATGAGTTTTTCCTGACGGGCGAGAGTTACGGAGGCATTTACATCCCAACACTGGCTGAGATAGTCATGGAGGACAGCAGCATTAATCTAAAGGTGTGCTATGAACACAACTCTCCTGCGTTGTGTTGTGTTGTGTTTGTGTGACTCAGTCTGATGTGTTTGTGTGTCTTTAGGGTATTGCTGTTGGAAACGGCATGTCCAGTTACGAGCTTAATGACAACTCTCTGGTATATTTTGCGTACTATCACGGCCTTCTTGGAACGAGGTACAGCCTTTCCAGTCTCCTCATGAGAACGTTTTTATGAGAAGGTTGTGACGTGTGATGTTTTTCTGTCTGACAGCTTGTGGAATGACCTGCAGACATTGTGCTGCAAAGATGGAGTTTGTAACTTCCACAACAACCAGAATGTGAACTGTTCTGCTAAAGTAAGTAAAGGCGTTCTCATAAAGGGTATGAAGATCTCATGAGCGTGTTTTATTCATGCCGTCTCTCTCCATACCTCTGTTTAGCTCAGTCAAGTTGATTTTATCGTCTACCAGTCGGGACTCAACATGTATAACCTGTATGCACCCTGTGCAGGGGGTGTTCCTCAGAGAGCGAGGTCAGTTGACATGAATCTAGTGTTGTAGCTGGGACGTGGAGACTCAGTCATAATGTGATGTCATCTTTTCTTCTCAATCCAGCGTTGAGAACGGGCAGTTTGTGATCCGGGATCTGAGTCATCACTTCATCAACTACGAGTTTTCCAAAACACGCAATGAGGTAAACCTGCTCGTTTTGATGTCTGTCCATCTGCAGCGCTGAATCATGGGTAATCACATGAAGGTTCTCATTGGCTCAGAAATTTAGAGGCGTGTCCGGCCTGTTTAAATCTGCGAGGCTGGATCCTCCCTGTACAAACTCCACCGCGTCCACCCTGTACCTCAACAACCCGCTGGTGAAATCTGCTCTTCACATCTCACCCAACGCTCTGGACTGGGTCATCTGCAGGTGTGTCACTGTGTTCTGGGTCCACTTGTGTGATCATTTCACTCGCTTTTTAAAGCTTGGAATTGTTCTTTTTTCAGTGCTGAGGTGAATCTGAATTACAATCGTCTGTTTAAGACTGTGAAGAAGCAGTACCTGAAGCTACTGGGAGCTCTGGTGAGTGATGACGGATTTAATGGTGCAATATTTGGATTTAAACATTGAAATGTTACTCTATCTCTGTCACCTGATGTAACGGGTGGTGTGTCATTTTTTTTTTTTTTTTGTGCATTTCATCTGTGGTGACTGTAAGAACGTGTTTGTTGACAGAAGTACCGTGTGCTGGTGTACAATGGGGATGTTGATATGGCCTGTAATTTTCTGGGAGATGAATGGTTTGTGGAATCACTGCAGCAGGAGGTGAGATGTCGCTCTTTTATTTACATTACAGGTTATTCTGACCGGGAGCCGCCCACTTAGAGAGGAAGCTGTCCTCTGACTCATGTAGAACAACCAATCAGGGTTCAGTTTCACCATTGAGTACAGACCTAAATGTGACGAGAAAGGAGAATTTAACATTCTGTATGTGCATCTAGTTATTTATATCCAGTTTTCTGCTATTAAAGGACTTGAAAATGAAACCAAACTTTTAAATGTTTTAAAAGAAGATAAATCCAGAATTTGGTTTCTTAATGAAAGCTTTAATTGTAAATGTGATTTATAAACCTGAGACTTGTCTGTGTGTTTTGTGACAGGTTCAGGTTCAGCGCAGGACTTGGATTTATAATGACGGTGAAACTCAACAGGTTGGCGGATTTGTCAAGGAATTCTCTAACCTGGCTTTCCTCACAGTGAAGGTAAGATCTGGGCTATTACGTTTTAAAATGTATATTGAGGCACTAAAATGTTTTAAAATTAAACTGAAGTAAATGAAATTTAGGGTTAGGTTAATAAAATGGGAAATTTGCTCAAAATTTAACAAAAAATATAAAAAGGCTAAATTCACTAGAATTAAATAACTAAAAGAAATGAAAAAAATAAAGCTGCCTGTGTGCTTCTGTGAGACTTCACTGAATATTCTGAATTAATGTGGATGGACTCTTGTTTTACAGGGTTCGGGTCACATGGTTCCTACTGATAAACCAATAGCAGCTTTCACGATGTTCAGTCGCTTCGTCACCAAACAGCCGTACTAGGTCACACTCTTTTAAATCAGAATTTGCACACTCACACTGGTTAAAGGTTTCTGTGTCGGACTGAATTTAGTGTCCCACAAGTTTACGTTGTGTTTTACGGAGTTTAGATGGTGGCCTGCTGCCTGTATTATTCTATTCGAGTTGTTTGTTTGGACTGGAAGATAATGTAAAGTACCTGCAGACTGTGATGGGTTGATCAGATGTTGATTATTTACAAATGCCTTTAAAGAATCAGTTGGGTTAGTCTTACGATTGCACCACTTTAACCATGAACATTCACAGCAGTGTGACCGCCTCTTAAATGACGAGAGATGTTGAATTTAATTGATCACAGAGATGATTTAGTTTTTATTATAACACCGCTGAATGCCTGACTACAGTAACTGTGCCTGTGTCCATCTGTCCTCCTTGACTTGATAATGTTTAAAAATTATTTTATAAGTGATTTGTGGTACTTTTGGGCTCATGAGGAAACAATCTTGTCATTTTTTTTTTAATAAAATAAAGTTTCTATGATTTTATTTATTTTTGTGCACTCTGCTGCTTCAATCATGTAAACATGGTTTGAGATTAATGCAACAGTTATTAATCTGAATTAATATTTATATATAAACTATAATATGGTTGTTTAATGTTATAGTTCTAGTAAATCTCCTGGAAAATATAGATATAATACAAGAGGATTAATTCTGTCTCATTAATGAACAAATGTAAATGTTATAGTAACCGAGATAAATAATAAAGCACCAAGCCCCTTGGAGCAGTGTGTTACGGGGTATTTTATAATGGTTTAGAACTCAGAATCAAGGACCAGATCTGACCGTTTTATTAATGGTATTTTTATTGTTAGTTCATACTATCTACAACTTTATTGTTACCGGTATCAAGGTAAATGATTTCCAACAAAGAGTATTTTAAACTTTAGAGAACAACAAACCAACATGATTTTAGACACTTGTACAAAATCAAATACACGGTTTATACATTTAATATTACAGCAGTGTGATCAGTCCAAAACTGGAAAGTCAACATAAAACTATTTCACTTGTGTAAAGTAACGTATGTTGTGTACAGTTCCAAAACTAATCTCAAATCAGTTTTTTTTCCACGTATGCAATCTTGAGGTCCGAATGCTTGTTTAAGTTGACCAATATCTTGCTTTTTCTGGAAGGTTAGTTTATAATCTATTTTCCAAACATTATATCTATCCGTAGGTTTCATGGAAATACATGTTAATGTTTTTGCGTCATTTATTCCCTTCTCAAATTGAGTTGTCTGAAGAGCTTGCCAGCTGTTTTGTGATTAATTCTCGCAGTCCTGTTCTGAATTGTAGGTTGGCTCCTATGATGATGTAACCCTGTAAAATCAAACATGGAAAATGAGTGACTGGAGAATTACAACAGCACATCTCTTACACGCCTGTCAGTGATCTTCAGATGAACTTTTAACATCAGGCTACATGAATACATTATAGACCCTGTGTTGAGCGCTTAGGCTGGTTGCAGTGATGTAAATGGTGCCGCCATATTGGACAGGGCAAGTCTGAGAGTTCAATGAAACGTCTTTTTGTGTCTATGACTGTGATTATCTGTTTTACAAACCAAAGAGGTACAGCTTGAAGTGTGAAGAGTTTCACTCACATTGTGATACTCCACCACCTCCTCGATGAAGTCGATCCCGTCTGGAAGAGGAATCTGCACACCACGCTTGGTGTAATCTTACACGAGAACGACATGAGCATTAGATGTGCACACACTGCTCTAACGCTTCTCAATGCTTTGTCAGATCAGAGAAAACATGCAAGGAACCAAATTGAAATTTTGAATGATAAGAATCATTATTTGTATTTTTAACCTCAAGATATAAAATTATTCTTAAACTATGATAACTAACAATGATAAAACTGCTTGACTTACTGTTGATGAGAGGAACCACAGATACCTGAAATAACGTCTTCAGAAGACCCTGCAGTGGAATCAGCTGAGTGATAGAAAAGTCTGTTATATTTATTTTGCACACTTAAATGATCTTGTATGTTAAATTGAAACATTGATTGAGAACATTCTTACAGCCAATGATTCCAAAGCAGATTGATTTGAGATGATTTTGAATCTGAAAATCAGGATCATCAGTTAATAATGTTACTCGCAACACAGGTCGTACGTAAAATACAGTTCTGTCTATTTATGGCATTTACCGTCTCAGATCAAGATGGATTGCCAAGCGCTTTCCCTTCATCGACACCTTTGCGTTAAATTTAGATATATTTATGATTTATGACAGCTTGTGGAATGACCTGCAGACATTGTGCTGCAAAGATGGAGTTTGTAACTTCCACAACAACCAGAATGTGAACTGTTCTGCTAAAGTAAGTAAAGGCGTTCTCATAAAGGGTATGAAGATCTCATGAGCGTGTTTTATTCATGCCGTCTCTCTCCATACCTCTGTTTAGCTCAGTCAAGTTGATTTTATCGTCTACCAGTCGGGACTCAACATGTATAACCTGTATGCACCCTGTGCAGGGGGTGTTCCTCAGAGAGCGAGGTCAGTTGACATGAATCTAGTGTTGTAGCTGGGACGTGGAGACTCAGTCATAATGTGATGTCATCTTTTCTTCTCAATCCAGCGTTGAGAACGGGCAGTTTGTGATCCGGGATCTGAGTCATCACTTCATCAACTACGAGTTTTCCAAAACACGCAATGAGGTAAACCTGCTCGTTTTGATGTCTGTCCATCTGCAGCGCTGAATCATGGGTAATCACATGAAGGTTCTCATTGGCTCAGAAATTTAGAGGCGTGTCCGGCCTGTTTAAATCTGCGAGGCTGGATCCTCCCTGTACAAACTCCACCGCGTCCACCCTGTACCTCAACAACCCGCTGGTGAAATCTGCTCTTCACATCTCACCCAACGCTCTGGACTGGGTCATCTGCAGGTGTGTCACTGTGTTCTGGGTCCACTTGTGTGATCATTTCACTCGCTTTTTAAAGCTTGGAATTGTTCTTTTTTCAGTGCTGAGGTGAATCTGAATTACAATCGTCTGTTTAAGACTGTGAAGAAGCAGTACCTGAAGCTACTGGGAGCTCTGGTGAGTGATGACGGATTTAATGGTGCAATATTTGGATTTAAACATTGAAATGTTACTCTATCTCTGTCACCTGATGTAACGGGTGGTGTGTCATTTTTTTTTTTTTTTGTGCATTTCATCTGTGGTGACTGTAAGAACGTGTTTGTTGACAGAAGTACCGTGTGCTGGTGTACAATGGGGATGTTGATATGGCCTGTAATTTTCTGGGAGATGAATGGTTTGTGGAATCACTGCAGCAGGAGGTGAGATGTCGCTCTTTTATTTACATTACAGGTTATTCTGACCGGGAGCCGCCCACTTAGAGAGGAAGCTGTCCTCTGACTCATGTAGAACAACCAATCAGGGTTCAGTTTCACCATTGAGTACAGACCTAAATGTGACGAGAAAGGAGAATTTAACATTCTGTATGTGCATCTAGTTATTTATATCCAGTTTTCTGCTATTAAAGGACTTGAAAATGAAACCAAACTTTTAAATGTTTTAAAAGAAGATAAATCCAGAATTTGGTTTCTTAATGAAAGCTTTAATTGTAAATGTGATTTATAAACCTGAGACTTGTCTGTGTGTTTTGTGACAGGTTCAGGTTCAGCGCAGGACTTGGATTTATAATGACGGTGAAACTCAACAGGTTGGCGGATTTGTCAAGGAATTCTCTAACCTGGCTTTCCTCACAGTGAAGGTAAGATCTGGGCTATTACGTTTTAAAATGTATATTGAGGCACTAAAATGTTTTAAAATTAAACTGAAGTAAATGAAATTTAGGGTTAGGTTAATAAAATGGGAAATTTGCTCAAAATTTAACAAAAAATATAAAAAGGCTAAATTCACTAGAATTAAATAACTAAAAGAAATGAAAAAAATAAAGCTGCCTGTGTGCTTCTGTGAGACTTCACTGAATATTCTGAATTAATGTGGATGGACTCTTGTTTTACAGGGTTCGGGTCACATGGTTCCTACTGATAAACCAATAGCAGCTTTCACGATGTTCAGTCGCTTCGTCACCAAACAGCCGTACTAGGTCACACTCTTTTAAATCAGAATTTGCACACTCACACTGGTTAAAGGTTTCTGTGTCGGACTGAATTTAGTGTCCCACAAGTTTACGTTGTGTTTTACGGAGTTTAGATGGTGGCCTGCTGCCTGTATTATTCTATTCGAGTTGTTTGTTTGGACTGGAAGATAATGTAAAGTACCTGCAGACTGTGATGGGTTGATCAGATGTTGATTATTTACAAATGCCTTTAAAGAATCAGTTGGGTTAGTCTTACGATTGCACCACTTTAACCATGAACATTCACAGCAGTGTGACCGCCTCTTAAATGACGAGAGATGTTGAATTTAATTGATCACAGAGATGATTTAGTTTTTATTATAACACCGCTGAATGCCTGACTACAGTAACTGTGCCTGTGTCCATCTGTCCTCCTTGACTTGATAATGTTTAAAAATTATTTTATAAGTGATTTGTGGTACTTTTGGGCTCATGAGGAAACAATCTTGTCATTTTTTTTTTAATAAAATAAAGTTTCTATGATTTTATTTATTTTTGTGCACTCTGCTGCTTCAATCATGTAAACATGGTTTGAGATTAATGCAACAGTTATTAATCTGAATTAATATTTATATATAAACTATAATATGGTTGTTTAATGTTATAGTTCTAGTAAATCTCCTGGAAAATATAGATATAATACAAGAGGATTAATTCTGTCTCATTAATGAACAAATGTAAATGTTATAGTAACCGAGATAAATAATAAAGCACCAAGCCCCTTGGAGCAGTGTGTTACGGGGTATTTTATAATGGTTTAGAACTCAGAATCAAGGACCAGATCTGACCGTTTTATTAATGGTATTTTTATTGTTAGTTCATACTATCTACAACTTTATTGTTACCGGTATCAAGGTAAATGATTTCCAACAAAGAGTATTTTAAACTTTAGAGAACAACAAACCAACATGATTTTAGACACTTGTACAAAATCAAATACACGGTTTATACATTTAATATTACAGCAGTGTGATCAGTCCAAAACTGGAAAGTCAACATAAAACTATTTCACTTGTGTAAAGTAACGTATGTTGTGTACAGTTCCAAAACTAATCTCAAATCAGTTTTTTTTCCACGTATGCAATCTTGAGGTCCGAATGCTTGTTTAAGTTGACCAATATCTTGCTTTTTCTGGAAGGTTAGTTTATAATCTATTTTCCAAACATTATATCTATCCGTAGGTTTCATGGAAATACATGTTAATGTTTTTGCGTCATTTATTCCCTTCTCAAATTGAGTTGTCTGAAGAGCTTGCCAGCTGTTTTGTGATTAATTCTCGCAGTCCTGTTCTGAATTGTAGGTTGGCTCCTATGATGATGTAACCCTGTAAAATCAAACATGGAAAATGAGTGACTGGAGAATTACAACAGCACATCTCTTACACGCCTGTCAGTGATCTTCAGATGAACTTTTAACATCAGGCTACATGAATACATTATAGACCCTGTGTTGAGCGCTTAGGCTGGTTGCAGTGATGTAAATGGTGCCGCCATATTGGACAGGGCAAGTCTGAGAGTTCAATGAAACGTCTTTTTGTGTCTATGACTGTGATTATCTGTTTTACAAACCAAAGAGGTACAGCTTGAAGTGTGAAGAGTTTCACTCACATTGTGATACTCCACCACCTCCTCGATGAAGTCGATCCCGTCTGGAAGAGGAATCTGCACACCACGCTTGGTGTAATCTTACACGAGAACGACATGAGCATTAGATGTGCACACACTGCTCTAACGCTTCTCAATGCTTTGTCAGATCAGAGAAAACATGCAAGGAACCAAATTGAAATTTTGAATGATAAGAATCATTATTTGTATTTTTAACCTCAAGATATAAAATTATTCTTAAACTATGATAACTAACAATGATAAAACTGCTTGACTTACTGTTGATGAGAGGAACCACAGATACCTGAAATAACGTCTTCAGAAGACCCTGCAGTGGAATCAGCTGAGTGATAGAAAAGTCTGTTATATTTATTTTGCACACTTAAATGATCTTGTATGTTAAATTGAAACATTGATTGAGAACATTCTTACAGCCAATGATTCCAAAGCAGATTGATTTGAGATGATTTTGAATCTGAAAATCAGGATCATCAGTTAATAATGTTACTCGCAACACAGGTCGTACGTAAAATACAGTTCTGTCTATTTATGGCATTTACCGTCTCAGATCAAGATGGATTGCCAAGCGCTTTCCCTTCATCGACACCTTTGCGTTAAATTTAGCATCCTAAACAAAAGTGTGAAATATTTCTCTCAAACTCTCTTCACAGATGTATTGTGGGATTGTGTAAACGGGTGTCTTCTGGGTTAATCTTTACCATGGTCATGCTGCTTAGCTGAACGGCAGCTTTTCCCGGAGGCAAGACCAGAACTTTGACGTTTGAGACCACGGAGACACTGGCACCGGAGGTCTTGATGGTGCAGCGAGGGGGAGCGGTGACCTCTAACTCCAGAGACATGGGGTGATTCATCAGAGCCGGATCCTGACAACAAAACATCGGCTTCAGACTCTTCAGGCCTGTGCTATTTGTATTTATGTCGAAAAGTATTATTTCCCACCAGCATCATGATGGTCCCGAGGTAAGTTGTCCTGAGCAGCATCTCCACATCCTTCGGCATCTAGAAAGAGTTAAACAGAGAACATTTAGGTTTTGCCACATTTTACATGAATATGAAAACACGACCATATCTCACCCGTTCATTTGCTATCTGAAACTGGAACAATCCACCTGTGTAGTAAGCGTAGAGTCCGCTGTCGAAGAAATACTCGGAGAGAGCCAGATAGATCATCCGATCATACTCTCTTATGACTGGATTGACAGCGTAGTTCACTAGAGTGTTACTCTCATTCTTAAGATCATAAAACATGCCCTGTCCAAAGAGACAAATGAGATTTGAGCGCTTATTCACTTTTAGTACACTTGGAATATGAAAACTACTCAACTATTATTTTCTGTGAGTATACTTCAGAGTGCACTTTCATCATGTAAAGACTGTGAGTATAGCAGTATAAATGAAAAGGTTACTAGTTGTGAACTCCAAGTGTTCACTCAAACGTGCACTTTCATAAACAAAAGAGTGGACCAAGTAGTAATGAAATGACACTTGCAAGAAGACTGGGTCGTGAATATGAGTCTAATTACTATAAATATACTTCAAATTAACTTGAACTTTACTTAAATTGATACTTCACCCAAAAATGAAAAATCTGTCATAATTTTCTCATCCTTCCGTCATATTAAACCTGTATGACTTTCTTTCTTCCGCAGAACACAAAAGAAGATATTTTGAAGAATGTTGGTAACCGAACAGCGCTGGCCCCTGTTCACTTCTACTGTGTGGACACAAAACCAATGCAAGTGACTGGGGTCCAGTTCACATTTTTCAAAATATCTTTTGTGTTCTGTGGGAGAAAGAAAGTCACACAGGGGTTAGTAAATGAGCTGTCACTTGAATTATATGTGAAGTGAGTTTGCAGTGTGACTGTATTATCATGACATCACCAGAGTCACCACCTGTCAACCCATCACACGTCACTCACCCTAAAGTCCATATCAAGACTGCGTCCTGTCACCACAGGGTCACTCAGCAGTGAGTAATCAATCCCCACGTAATTGTCCACCTCCGAACGCACTACAAGAACATACATGTGTGTCAGAGCTTCATCATGAACACAATATTAATATAACAATCAGCCTTCTTCACTAACCTGGAATGGTTTCTAACAGCTGGTTGACCAAAACCAGTGCGGCGTGATTCAGGGCTGGACAAATCTGATTCAAACAAACAAGTTTCTTTGATTTATCCAAACAGTGCAGTGGGTTTGGGCAGAAGTGATGCTTCATGTTCACTAAACAAAAATCATGAACGTAACCTGTCTGTTTAGAACGAAGCGCATTCCTGTTGTCAAGAAGGTTGCGAGGATGTCATAAACCCTCCTGTGGAAACATGTTCACACATCCATCAGATCACGAACATCATCCATCACAGATTCACTGGAAGCTCCATTAAGAGTCAAATACCCCAGAGTGCCGCTGAATCTGGCCCTCATCTTAGTGATGACCGCATCACAGGAGGCGTTGGAGATCTTCAGCCGTCCCTCCTCATCTCGACTCAGATGAAGGGATGTGAAGATGTTGACACCTTCTGCCGAGGCGTTGATAGAACCTTCATCATAACTAACGGACGGAGAGAAAACAAAAGACAAGCCAGATGTAGTAAGAGGTCCACTTAAGAACGCCTTCGTCTCAGACATCAGACTTACAAAAGCCAGTATAAGATTTTCCTCTGGAAGTTGAGCGTGATGGAGGAGTTGTGCACTTCAAAGATGAGCCCGACATCAGGGTGGAAGCGCAGGTCAGAGGTCAGGTCCAGCTCTGTGATCTTCACGCTGTAGAGATGAAGACAGATGTTATAGAATCACTCGTGTCAGGATCTCTGGTGTTGGACGTGTAAAACATACTTTTTAATGGTGTATTGGAAACGTCCCTCTGAGCCTCGCATCTCTGGCATCGTGATGTTACTGATCTCTTCTTCAACAAACTTCTTTGTTTGGGACTTC
>NC_079547.1:26247344-26309844 GCF_015846415.1 Triplophysa dalaica | reverse complement strand
AGTGAAGATTTTCCAAGTACAAAGGACGAGACTACATTTAGCTTCTTTGTCTTCGACTAAATTGGATTTACTGACACTATTTATATTCTTCTTTTTTTTTTACTTTTTGTAGATGTAAAAGTGTGTTTGTTAATAAGTCAATGTAAAAGATTGATTAAAAGAGAGCTTAACTTAAACATGATGGTGATTGGTCACAGGGCGGGTAACATGAAAGAGATCACAGTGGTCTGATCTTTTATTTTTGCAGAGTAAACCTGAAATTAGTTTGTGACTTCTAAGAAGGCCAAGTTGCACGGTTTCATAGAATGGCATGATGTTAAACAGCTGGGTTCTGCATAAACCACAGAGACCCAAGGTGGAGTTCACTTCTGAGAAACTAAATCAGCACAGGAAAAATCACACATGAAGTTTGAAGGCATCTATTATTGGGCGAGCACATCAAGTTTCTCGTCTTTTTTAGTGAAGGATATAAGACATTTAAAAAGAGGGGGTGACTCATGTATATTTCTTTACAGACCGACATGTTCTTGTACCAGACAGATGGGATTTGATCTATAACCCCACACACACTGACAGTAAGAGCTACACAAAGCTTTTTATTACAACACTATTTGGATCACCAGTTCATCTGACTCGATGTGACTGTCATTATGTTGACTCATAGTTTAAATACTTTGCAACCTTTTATTTACACATAAAAACTTTATTGTAATTATTCACAAAGGGCAATGTCTGTGAAATCTAACTAGAAGTGCAAAAATAGCACCATCAAGTGCAAAAATAGCAACATCGAGTTTCAATGAAGAATTAGTGTTCAAGTAATGTAAAATAAGGAAGTGTATGTGATATAAGGGCGGTTTCCCGGACAGGCTTCGAAGGGACCGGTGCTGTGGCTTCACCTTACTTCAAATAGAAAAACTTTTATGTGGTTTTGACAAATATGAATCAATTATTATTCGGCATTATCTTCTTCTAAATGGATGATTTAAGCACGATTAACACCAACCTTTTTGATACAGAAAGTAGAAAATAATTGATGGTTTAAGTCTGTAATGAATGCTCAGACACTCTCGTCCTGCTAGTTCACTGTGAAGAGACTCATCATCTACATCAAAAACATCTTCTGTTAGCACACAGTCTACCCTTGAGTAGTGTGTGTGTGTGTGATGGTATTGTTTCAGGAAAGTGAGAAAGAGTGGAGAATCACGAGACAGACATGACGTCATGTTTTTATTTGTATTGTAGTATATGCCTGTCATATTTGATAGTCTATAGGACTGTTTCCTGTCTCATGACTCCAGAATTGTTTGAGATCTTTGTGTTCTTGTTTATCTATTAATAAACAATCATGTGAGCTTGACTTACCCAAGTACTGACGTAGTTAGTTGACTCTGTCAGCTTAAATATAACTGCATTTCAAATGAAATGAAAGTCGGCCTGTGGAGCTCCTGCTGAAGCTGACTTCTGCTGCCCAAACTAATAACTATTTTTCTTCACTAAATTCGATTCTATTAATTATATTCCTGACTCTGAGTCTTCTATCATCATAACTGGTCTACGGGTCTTTTACTGTAAATCCCCTACACTAGTACCAGACTTATTAAGATGTTAGTGCACTCTTGATCAAAGACAACTTGCACTCGCATATCTTAATATATATCAGTGCTTTTGTCTCAAGATGCACACAGTAATGTTTTTTGTAAAGTATGTTTTTTTATCACGAATTAAATATCATAAGTAGCCTTGTTTAGGATAATCCCTGTCCAGGAAACCGCCCCATAGTGTCTAAATGGTGAGTGACCTATGATAAAACTGTTCGAGTGACTATAATATATAATATAAGGTAAAGAACATTATGTAGGCCTATAAATGGGATAATATAACATTATTTTTATACATTATTTATAGATGCGTATTGTACGGTTGAATAAGATCAGTCTAATGTTCCAGGTATTGTGTGAATGGAACAAAATAAGTGTTGCAATGCCTTTTATTTAAGAAAAAATATGCACAAACATGCAGGGCACTAATGAGCATTTACACAAATGTTAAATAAACCTATAAATTAAAGTTCAAATTACATAAGAAGAAGATAACAAATGTAAAGGGAAACATGAACAATACCCTACTTAAAGTTATAGTGGTATTTTATTACCGAATAAAAGAGAATGTTGATCACAAAGTGGGAAAGATAAATGCATACGGGTTGATAACGTTTACGAGAAAATAATACCGAATAAATTCTGTGCTGTCCATCTACTTCGAAATAACAAACCAGTACAGAATATCCCAGTTATCGTATATAATCAAACAGACAGTATAAAAGTATGAAGGTTTTAAACGCAGCCGCTGCCCTTCTGCAAATGGCCGCCACGCTGCGTCAGGTCTCTACGCGGACGGTGACTGAACCGGCGCATGCGCATTGACCGACTCCGAGAGCCCGATACAAGATGGCGGAGTCGGTGGGGAGGGAGAGGCGGAGGCGGGTCCGAACTCTATAGCGCAAAGCCTATCGAGGACTCCCAACAAACCTCTCTAAGGTAAGAGAACCAGCCATCGAGGAACAGTACCAGACATACGGGCGTGCGGCGGAACGCACGGGGCACAAGAATATCGCCCCGGTTCCTGTATAAGTGCGCTGTGCGTGCGTTAAACAGCCGCTGTGTTACGGAGGGCGCGCGGCGCTTGCTGTGCGAGAGCGCGCGCCATCTTGTCAACCGTTTCTGCAAAGTGAAAGTGCGCGCCTAAATTATCGTGAAGATTGGCGGTGGTTTAAGTGCAGAAATGAGCGGTTTAACACTCTCAAATGTTGGCCCTATGTGTCCTCGTCCTTTCTGCGCACGAACGGCGCCGAACGATCCGCAACTCGGTCTCATTTCAGCGGGTTTTCGCCGCACGTCGACTGCGCGGCCGTCGCTCTTTGTTGGATGTTTCGCTCTCCTCCTCCTGCGGGTTTGTTTTCGGCTGTCTCGAGCCGACTTGCGTGCGCATGCGTGCCCTTCTCGCGCTCATTTGCGCTTTAATATCAACGACGAATACTGTAAACATGTATGTGGATTATATGCGCGTTATTTTGAGTCATTCACCTTAAATACTGTCGTATTAGACACGGTACCGCGATATTACAGCTCGAGCCCAGCGGTGCACCACGGTGTTGACACAATACCGCAGCTTTCGTTTCAATGAAATACCGTGGCTTTAGGTGGTCATATTATAATGCTTCTTAGTTATTTCATCGTGATATTACAGTATGAGTTTTTCATTATAAAGTGGTATTGCGACAATGCGCGATTATAAATGAAATGCCCTGAGAAAAATACTTTAGTGTCAGGTCATCATGTGCTGCTGTTGTGTCTTTTGGAGCGCAATATCGTGATATTACAGTGTTATTCCCTAGCGATTATCATATCATTCAGCCAAATTTGCATGATGTTGTAGTTTAGAGAACTGTCACAATACTCTTGTTGAAGACAAACATGATGTCTTCACAGTAATCTGCATCCCAGTGTTGTGATGAACAGTAGCTGGTGTTTGTTTGTATCCTGTTAAAGTAAGAGTTTTAAATAAAGAAGATGAAATGTTTGTCATCTGAACACTGCAGATCCATGAAGTTTCACTTTCATTAGAAGGTTAAGCTTCATTATTTTTTAATGTTAAGCATTTTTATTTTCACTTCAACTGTGTCCTTAGTCTACATTAATCTCATACATTTGCGTTGTATTGTGAAGCTCAAATCTCTTGTTCATGTGATTATATTTGTGTTTGTGGTCTCTGAGACGGCAGTGCAGTGAACGTCCCAAAGGAACATAAAGACAACATATTGTTCTGCTGATAATGTCTTGAACATTCTGTTATGTCAGACGTGACATAAACTCAGTGTGTCAAAACTTTGTGTCATTGTTTTTGTTTTGGATCAGTTTTACTACACGCAAAATGACAATAAACTGTTTGGAACTTTGTATTTATGTGTGTGAAAATCAATAAAGCCTTCTTGAAATGATTCTCGCTTGACATCTGAAGTCACTGAGGTTTACACAGATGATGCCATCTCAGAGAATATAAATATAATATGAAGTTCAAACTGTTTATAATCACTTAAAACATTTAACAACATAATAAAAAAATGAAATTTTCATTTGATTTACTTTTTATTGCAATTCAATTTAATTGCAACTTATTGTTTTGTAATTGAACTGTATTTATATTTAGAAAAATAATTGAACTGTACCTAGGTACATAAGAAAATCTTGAATCTTAAGTGTGTACATGATGCGTTTATATTTATATTTTTAGAGCATTACACTGAAGACAGGACAAATGAGGAGCCATGACGAGTGAAAACCACAAAATCATAACGGCAGATCAGCCAATGGTCATGTCGCCCACCGGGTCCACATCACAGGACGCCTCCTTATCACCCTCCACCAGCAAACCCATCCAAGAGCTGCCAGGTGTGTCACCGCAACACAAACCTTCTGCAATTGATCAAACACACAGATTTGAGTAGATCTTCAAATCAAGGATTAATAAACCCCATTTTCCTTTGAGATGTTTGCGTCTCTGATGTGCAGTGTCTCTTTCAGATGAGCTCATTCAGGCTGGATGGTCCAAATGTTGGAGTAAAAGAGAGAATCGGGCGTATTACTTTAACCGCTTCACTAACCAGTCTCTGTGGGAGATGCCAGTCCTCGGTCAACATGACGTCATTGTAAGTTGTTGGATGTTTTGATGTCGTTGGATCTGGTGATGTATCAGGTGTGATGGTTTATCTGTGTTTGCTGTCATCGTAGTCAGATCCTCTGGGCTTGAACGCGGCTCCGGCCTCCGGCGAGGTGACGGCTGACGCGGGACTCGGCAACGGACAGCGTAAGAGACACGCATCAGAAGAGATGCCTCAGCTGGGTTCCAACAGTTTCAAGAGGCCGAAGGTAAGCTCAGTTCATTCACTGGATTTATTACTTATTCGTTTGTGAGATGTCTCATAGTGTTTATTAGGGATGGGCATTTAAAGCAAAAATAATATTCAAAGATCGATGAGAACTATTAGAAAATTATTCGAAATTCACACCCCTCCCCACATGGACGCATTTAAAGTATTACACATACACAAACGGAGAGAGAGAGCGAGAGAGAGAGAGAGAGAGAGAGAGAGAGAGACCATTAACGCTTTAAATCCGTGACAACACACTGCTTTAATTTTTGTGGAATAGGCAATCTTACATCAAGATATACATCAATTTCATGAATGAATTGCTCAAAAGGCTTCCATTTCTATTGTCATGATCGTTTTTCTATACTTACAGTAAACTTAGGCTCTTCAAACTCCATAAGATTTTTAAAACCCTCTCCTCCAACAAAGCCGATCTGAATCATATCCTTAGTGATCATCATAGTATTTAAAGCCGTTATTTGCTCCGCCCGTCTGGCATCCAAATGTTCTGACCATTAACTAGCACCTGACTGCTGACCTGTGGATGGACCTGCTGGGTGCTTCGCCCTCAGATGATTGTACATCGTAGTTGTTGATCCATGATAAACCAGCTTAACATTGCAGAGTTTAAACTGCACTTTATTCTCATTCATTTTATTAAAGGACCCCACACAGAACTCATTTTTGACACCGTCTCAATTTACCGTTTCCGTTATGTCACGCGGGTCTACAGTGTGCGTAACTTAGTTAACAATTTTTGTGAGAAAATGTTTTCCTCTATTGTCTCTTGATTGACAGCCTTTAGGTTTAAGGTGTGTCGTTATTGGCAGTGCCACCCTTTGGTTACATGAACGGGATTTTTTTAAGATCGCACAAACTATTCGAAATTCGTTACTCATCCCTAGTGTTTATGTGTCTTTCCAATTCAGGTTGAGACTCCCGTCATGCCGACGACTCCCACAGTCCCCATTTCTCCCAGCACACCAGGAGTCAAAGCCTGGCTCTCCACCACAGATGAAAAACAAGGCCAATCCAGCGCGCCCGCACCTGCTCCCTATCGACCTCCTGTGTGAGTTTGAAGTTCTGTGACTGGATCATTTACACCACTTTACACCTTGTGTTAGGGGGACATTTCACTCAAATCAAATTCTGTCTTCCTTTATTCTCCCTTCATGTGCTTGTTTGAAGTCTTTCTTCATTGGAACTCAACAGAAGATATTTAGAGAATTGTCAATGGAAGTCAACAAGGTTTAATATGTTTTGCGTTTCAGTGTGTACTGGGATCTGGACATTCAGACGAACGCTGTGATTCGAGAGAGGTCCCCTGCGGACCACCTGCCCCCCCACCCTGAGATGGAGCTTCTGAGAGCTCAGCTCACCACCAAACTCCGGCAGCATTATCACGAGCTGTGCTCACAGCGTGAGGGTACGTTCACATTCACGCTGAACTGAACCGCCACCGTTTGCGAACATCATCGTATGGAGACACTAATATATGAATCTGAAGTGTCTCACAGTTTTGGGTCTTACTGAAACTTTCATAACCACCCTGATCCGAAAAGAGTGAACTTTTACAACTTCTCAATCATATAAAGACTAGTGATGTCAAACCATTCATCACGATCAATAACATCCAGAATAAAAGTGTGTGTTTACATCATATATGTCTGTGAACTGTGCATAATCATTTAGTAGCACATACACGTATACTTAGAAAATATTTACTTGCATTCATTTACATTTACCAAGACATAAATGTTTATTTAATGTAATATTTTTCTTAAATATATGCGTGTATGTATGTGTGAGTTTTTATAAATACGAAGTTATTATGCACAAACACAAACTTTTATTCCCTAATAACTACTCATCAGTTATGAGTTTTAAAAATCTTCCCTGTTCAGTCATGTGGAAATGTGTATAGATTAAAGCATTATATTGTAGTCTTTATTTCTGTTGACTTACATTTGCTAAAACAGAGTTTCCGCCGGGTCTTACAAAAGTCTTAAATTCCAAAATCGAAATTTTAGGCTTTAAAAAGTCTTAAATTCACTGAAGTATTTTTTTATAGGTCTTAAATAATCTTAATCAGGTGTAATTGAATGTAATTTTACTGCTCATTGAAATACAAACATTTTTGAAGCTACTGCTTCATTTTCCAGAACGAAATGGATGGCAATGCTGGGTGTGAGCTTTTTTATTTTGGGATACAGGTCTTAAATTATTCATAAAGATCTTAAAAAGTCTTCAATTTGACTTTGTGAAAGCTGGAGAAACCCTGTAAAAAATCTTCAAGAGATGATGGATTAGAAGTCTGTAATGTTATCTTGTTAGTAGATGGGCTCCACAATTTCCTTCAATTCCGTCATTACAAATAATCTTCAGCTTTTCTTTAGTATTCAAAACACTGAGCCTAAATAAGAGATTTGCTCATCACTCGCAGGCATCGAGCCCCCGCGGGAGTCCTTCAACCGCTGGCTTTTGGAGAGGAAGGTGGCGGATAAAGGTTTGGATCCGCTCCTGCCCAGCGAATGTGATCCCATTATTTCTCCTTCTATGTTCCGAGAGATCATGAACGACATCCCTATCAGGTCCTTATAAAAGACTAATTTCACAACAATATTCAAATCTGAAAGCGATCTGTAACGCCTCTCTCTGTGATGTTCAGGCTGTCTCGCATTAAATATAAAGAAGATGCCAGAAGACTCTTGTTCAAGTACTCTGAGGCGGCCAAGAAAATGATCGACTCAAGGTAAATATCTAAACGCCAGCAAACGTTCTCAACGGTTTTACGAATTCAGACATGAAAAGGTTGTTGAAACGAACGGTGTCTTCACAGAAACGCGACGCCGGAGAGTCGAAAGGTGGTGAAATGGAACGTTGAGGACACGATGAGCTGGTTGAGAAGAGATCACTCCGCGAGTAAAGAGGACTACATGGTACATTCTCAACATTTCTCTTCTGAAACGCTCTTGTCTGTCTGGCTACCGTCTTGACCCCGCTGTGAACTTTCCTCAGGATCGTCTCGAGCATTTGCGGAAGCAGTGCGGCCCTCACGTGACGGCCGTGGCAAAGGATTCCGTCGAGGGCATCTGTTCAAAGATTTATCACATCTCTGCTGAATATGTGCGCAGGATCCGGCAGTCTCACCTCAAACTGCTGAAAGACTGCAACATTTCAGGTATGTTTTCTTTGTTGGTTAAAGGGGTCA
Source organism: Triplophysa dalaica (assembly GCF_015846415.1). Taxonomy (NCBI): domain Eukaryota; kingdom Metazoa; phylum Chordata; class Actinopteri; order Cypriniformes; family Nemacheilidae; genus Triplophysa; species Triplophysa dalaica. The sequence continues at coordinate 26,301,703 of NC_079547.1, read as the reverse complement.
TATGCTGTGCTCTGATTGGCCAGTTCACCAATGTGTAGTGATTGGTGGAATACTGCAAGCGTGTGAGGGAAATGTAACGCCTCTGACCATATTTGGAACATCAGGTTCCTCTTCAATTGTACTGACAGGTACACCACTTTACTTGAGGATACATTTGGGCGGTCTTAGTCAAATCAGACCACCAACTGATGTAGATTTGTGGGGGTTCGGTTACACCAGGTGTTTCAGTATTTTTGCTTTTAGATAGAATGCATCTTTTGTTAACACACTTTCATTTCTGATATTTTACACGTCTAATACATGCATGATCATTTATAACACACCAAACACACAGAAAAATGTGCTAAAGTTGATCTTATATTCAATGGTGCTCGTCACAGCTGCTTTTTCTTTTAAATGAGACCAACCGAGCCGTATCGACAGACTTTGCATGAACATGGAGATTTTATTTTGAATTAAAGTTGAAGGTGTGGAGAAGACGGAGGTTCAGGACCGGCTGGTGTATTGTTATCCCGTCAGATTGTCCATCCCTTCTCCTCCTCAACCCCGCGTAGAGCTGCACTTTGAGAACGACATGGCCTGTCTGCGCTACAAAGGAGAAATGGTGAAGGTCAACCGCGGACATTTCAGCAAACTGGTGTGTAGAACAAACACAAGCACACCGAGCTTATGAACACACATGTGTGTTGCTTTTCTGAGCTTCCGTTTCCATACTGCTTTGAAACAAGGAATTCTCAGTTGTTTGATCAAACTGAATGGATGGATTTATCATTTTATATTCTTGCATTTCTTTCCAACGCATGTCATAAACAGGAACTCCTGTATCGATACAGCAGCATTGATGACCCGAGGTTTGAAAAGTTCTTGTGTCGTGTTTGGTGCCTTATTAAAAGATACCAGGTAAACCTCTCCCGTCTGTAATTGATCAGAAACTGGTCACGTAATCTGCTGGAGCATGACAGTGATACGGTGTTTGTCTGTGAATCACAGGTGATGTTCGGCTCAGGTGTGAACGAGGGCTCCGGCCTGCAGGGGGCGCTTCCTGTTGCTGTTTTTGAGGCACTCAATAAACAGTTTGGCGTGACGTTCGAGTGCTTCGCTTCCCCTCTGAACTGTTACTTCAAGCAGTTCTGCTCTGCGTGTCCAGACATTGACGGCTTCTTTGGGTCTCGAGGGTACACATGCTGTTTTTACAATTCTAATCTACGTAAAACCTAAGAAACTGTATTGTTTGATCCTAGTGCTTGTTGCTTTACAACTGCAGTGTTTCCTCACACTTCTCTGTTCTGTCCACACAGGCCGTTCCTCAGCTTCTCTCCGGCCAGCGGCTCGTTCGAGGCGAACCCTCCCTTCTGTGAGGAGCTCATGGACACCATGGTGAAACACTTTGAAGTTAGTGACCTCATGTCAATTTCACAGGAAACCGAATGTGTTTGTACGAGACGGCAGACGCTGACCCTCGCTCTCGCTCCCCTCAGGATCTTCTGGAGCGCTCCAGTGAACCACTGTCCTTCATCATCTTTGTGCCGGAGTGGCGCAACCCACCGACCCCCGCACTGACGCGGATGGAGAGCAGTCGCTTCCGCCGGCACCAGATGAACATCCCTGCCTTCGAACACGAGTACCGCAGCGGCTCGCAGCATGTCTGCAAGAGGTCAGACACACCCACAAATGTTCTTAAGGCCCCATTCACATTTCGCATCTGAAACTGCGGGGAAAACTTTAAGAACGTCTGCAACCCACAGCATGTGCGTCAACCACTATTTGCGGAAAAGACGCAAAATGTGAATCGGGCCTAAAGCTGCAATCCCTGACCATTCCTGGTTTCAAAATAAACAAAAACAAGCCAGTACACCTCCATACCCCAATTTACTACGGTAATCTTAAATCAATGGGTTAGAAGTTAACACTTGTGTAGGATTTTGCGGAAAACATGATTTTGATTTCTTTTTATTTATTAGTTTCTATATGTATTATTGATATCTTTTTTTGCTTGTAGAGGCGAGATGTACTACAAGGCCGTCCATGGAACAGCCGTCATTTTCCTACAAAATAATGCTGGCTATGCCAAATGGGAGCCGACCACGGAGAGAATCCAAGAGCTCCTGTTGGCATATAAAGTCTCGGGTCATTCTTTACCGTCACCCGGTCCATCTTCCAGCAGTACCGGAGACAAAGACTCAAAACCGGCACAGGAACGCTCCTCGAGGAGTCAAGACAACAGTCCCTTGGACAAGACTGCTCCGGACATGACAAACATTTAGCCCGCCGCTGCGCGACCGGCCGTGTTGTATGTATGTATGTATGTATGTATGTATGTTGATGGGAAAGAGTCTATGATTGTATGAGAGGTCAAATATTGCGCTGTTGTCTGGACATTGACATGTTCACGTGAGATGGCGAAAGATCCATAGATGGTTACTTTCTTCCTCCTCCATTATTTAAAAACATTAGCTTGTTCTGTTATGTTGGGTTTTATATTTGGTAACGTCTGTGTTGTATTTTTAAGAGATGGTAAATGCAACCTATATATTTGTTTCTGCTCTTTTTTTGGCCTTTGTGTTACACTCCAATATCAAATGAAAAAATATTTTGCTGTAAAGAGGAATTATAGGAGCAAAGAAGCATTTTGGGGATTTTTCTCCTTTATTCAACAATTCTCATTCCTTTAATGCATCCGGATGTTGTTCTTTGAAACATTATTCTAATTCCCAACATCTCAGAAGGCTTTCGTTGCTTTAATGCAGTATTGTTTTACTGTATTACCGCAATGAAGTTTATTTTCATAATATCATTTCTTATTTAAGAGTGAAATGTGACCGGAAAGATGTTTTAAAAGAGTTTAGTAAGATTTACCTCGTGAATAGTGAAGCTGTCCAGGCGTGTCGAGGGCCGATGCTTGTATATTCTATTCTTTCAGAGGATTCTGTTTCAGAAGATGACCGGCGATCAGGCAGCTATCTTTAAAAGCTTTTATTATAACGTGCATTAGTTGTTCTCTTCGCATCCGCCGGTTACGTCTTCATGATCTTCCCGTTCCTTTCTCTTCACCTCGAGAGATCATGTCAGGTCTTTCTTCATAGCAATGTATAGAGGTGGGGTAAAGGTCAGTCAATCTAGATTTCACTTAATTGACTTTTTGTTTCTATAATATGTACAGAACACAAAAGCAAACATGTTGTCTGTTAGAATTTTGTACCTTTATTGCATTTTTCTCCTCTCCAGGTCTGTTGGACCTTTAAGTGATACGATGTGACATTCGGTCACATCAGTTTCAGGTGTAGCGTGAGGAAAAAGTCCACTTTCTGGATAAACGAAAAGAAAAAGATGAAAAATACAGTTTAACTGGATCATAAAAGCATTATTCCACATTGTTGTGGTTAGAAATTGGATTAGCTTTGATAAATGGTGTAAACTCAAAATTGTTTCCCCAGCGAGTCTACCTCTTATTCTGGGTGTGAGAGCAGAGATATATCTGGAAAATGAGACGAAACATGAATTTAGAATTTCTTTCTATTGCCTTGACGTCATGGTTCTGTATGTGTGAAAAGTGCTTTTGTACTCTAATCATAGAAATGTGTTTACAAGGGAACGACACACAATTTTTATCACTGGGCAGCGTTTTGAATGTACATTTTAAAAAAGGAGCCGAGTTCTGGATGATTCGTTGTGATTATTCACACTGCAGCGGTGGATATTTTCTTGCCATGATCAAACTCTTTCATATATGATCACTTTATGATACCCAATCACTTTCATCTGTATATAACTATAGATTTGTGTTTTTTCACTGGACTACATTGTCAGGGTTTTTTGTCAAGTTTAAAACCATTCCGGTGGTTTAACTGGTAAAATAACCCGTCTACAAAATCCATTCGTACTGTTTCTTTGAGAATTGGGCACTTGTTGGATTTGTTTGATCCAGGAGTGTTTTCTGTCACCAGCAAAACTGTATATGTTGTACAGAACATGGGTATGAAGTTTGTTATTTTCTTAAACAGCTGTTTATTTGAAAAGAAGCAAGGCATGTATTTTCCATGGCTTTTTATATTTAACATTTTGGTTCGAAATGACTGTTTATGAACTGTAGAATTTATGAAATAGAAGTTGTTTTAAACTAAACCAAAGTGTTATTAAAAGAGGAGGAATTTATTGTATATCTTAACGTAGAATCGTGTACGATTGCATCAGTAATGCATAAGGTGTAACCAGCAAAACATCCATTTATTTCTACGTTTATTTTTATAATTCTCTTTCGTTCTTCGTTTTCTTACAAAAGTCTGTTTGGGTTTTTTTTTGCATGACCTGATATTTTTCAATACAAAAAAAAGAAACTATAGCCTATAAATTGTACAGATCTGTATTGTTTAATAACCCGCAAGCTTCGCCATGTTGGGCTTTTAACCTCTTTGCATTTATCAGTCATGTTGATTGATATATATTTGGTCGCCTTTGCATTTGTTGATTCATTTGTTGTCTAAAATGCCATGAATGTCCCCCTGTATCTTATTCTGATAAAGTCATAGATTGAGTGAATGTAAATAATGTCTGTGCTTATATTATTGTTTCTTCTCTCTGTATATTATCAGTGTTGTGGCATTTCTCTTCACCTGAAGTGGTATAAAGATTTTCCTCTAAACCAGAAAAGCTCTCAGTAAAATAATAAAACCATGGACCATTTCTGGCATGTTCTTATTTTTTTGTCTTTTTTTCTTTAAATGATTAATATCATCAGAGATAGGGTTTAAAATAGGCTGCTAAAAACAGTAGTGTAGTGTTGTGGAATGTAGTCGACACGTGTTTAAATATATGATGTATTCGCGTGACAAAACAATTTCAAATCTGAATCCATCGACACAACAAAGATGGCCGCCAGACGAGTGCGAACGACTCTGAGCTGTAGCCACGCCCACCCCCCACTCGCGCATGCCTGCCACCAATCACAGACCTTTATTTTGCAATTTACGACTGTTGTTTACGTCACGGCGTTATTGTAATATTGAGGAAGTGACTGACAACTCATCGAGCTCCGCAAATTTGCACAAATCGTGGCTTAGCCTAGTTTATTATTGGTCAACATTACGGTATTAAATATCGTTCAGTCAAAGCAGCTGTTTTCCTCGCGTATTTCTATTAAGAAGAGAAGCATCTGCTCTGTGCTAGCTTCACTAGCTGACTGACGGAGTTGCTGTCACAGCACACTTATCGATCTGTTTCGGTAATAAGGCATTGATTGACAGCTGTAGATGATGGGGGCTCAGAGAAGTGAGGGTCGCAGAGAGTGGCTTCAGCAGGACTTCAGTGAGCAGCACGTACAGACTGTGGTGAGTCAAAGTCACAATAATCACACAAAGCCCACAACTCTATTGCATTGTGTTCACAACAAGCAAGGAAATGCTAAAGTGAAGATTCTCATCCTGTCTTCACAGAAATATTCTTGTGTTGCTTTAAAAAAATCGAACAATTAAACACAATTCTATGCAAATAAAGATATGATTAAACATCGTTCACATAAATACTATTATAACTGTCAGAACTTTACTAAATGCCATCTTTTACATCAAAGAAATATTTTGATGAATAGTTAGTGGGTTAATGTGCTTGTCTTGGAAATAAAGTATGAAACAAGAATACTTTGGTTTGTGTATAATTTCCTGGACTTTTTTTATTTGATTTTGGAATAAAATATCTAGCATTCATGAGCAATTTTATGGCAAGATATTATAAATAACCCACTCTCACATTAATGCATTTGGAAGATGCTTTATAGATTTATTTTTGGGACTTTTTGCCTTTATTCAGGGAGCACTAACTAACTAACCACAAGACCATCTGACAGATGCTTACACAACATTTCATCAGAATGTGTCTTCTGGGGATTTAACCCATGACATTACTCCTCATACACCTGTGGTCTATTCTCATGTATGCTGGACACTCAGTCTAGTCCAACTCTTTCACTAAAAACAAATGCGCATTTCACTTCTCTTTAAATAATAAAACTTTGCAATTCTCTACAAAAATGTCAAGTATTCAAACCTCAAGCAAGGTTAGGTGAAGCACACAGCAGTGTGTTTGGGCTGGTTTAGTAAATGGGCTACTTTTTAAAAACTAAACAGTATATAAAATACTGTGAAAATGTTTTGTTTCCTAAATGTCAGAATCCCTGGAACATGATGATCAAACACAGACAGGTACATCGCAGAGGCCGACGCTCACAAATGACTGTCAGGTAGGTCCACGCATGTTTATTTTAAGTTCATTCGGACCAATTTATACATCAGTTTAAGAGTAGAAACAATGTAAAATGGCTCAGTTAAGGCTTGTCCACGCGCTTATCGCTGTTTTTAAGACTGTTTTTCAATATTCATACCCAAGCGATTTTCACTGGTGATGAGCTGAATGAATATGCAAATTCCCTCTCTAACATAGATGGCTCTTAATGAAAAACAGAAACACCCCGGTACACAAAACTTTTTTCTTCGCTTGCCCCACAGGAGTAGAATTCATATTGGTTTCTCTTCATCAATGTGTGCTCGAGATGTTTGTGGCTTTGCAGAGTATTTGTGAGTTCCTTTGTCCCCCCTGTTATTGGGTTTTATACCTTGAATAAAAAGAAAAGAAAGATACTGTTTTGTGCTTGAGCGGCAAATTTCATTGGTCGACCAGTTTTTAACGCGGCGCTTAAAAAAAAAAAAGGCAGAGGCATTAGAAAATAATGACGCTTTCACGCCTGCTGCTTTGCGTGTCGGTGTGCACACTCACATTGCCGTCCTTTGTTTAGTCACGAGGCGTTAAATGTTGACGCTTAATGCATGCGATTATCATCCCGCTGTGGACAAGCCTTTAGTGTCAGCTGGTGGAGTTCTGGTTCACGATTCAAGGCTTCACAAAACTAAATGTGCTGTTGCTGTTATTGGATGTAGTTACACAGATCCAGTCATTTCCATGGACCTGTTGCGGACGGTTCTTCAGCCCAGCTTCAATGAAGACATCCTTGCTGTGTTTCGAAAATATATGAAGGTGAGTTAGCCAAAACCTTGTGTTGTTCAGTGGTTCTGATGACCACGTGTTAACTAAACCGAGCTGTTCGTGTCAGTTTTTTGAAAAAGCCGCCAGTAACGTGAAAGAGAACGTTGGTGGAGACGTCCAGCCGGATCAGCTTATCAGAGACGTGTGCCGAAACTGCCTGGAACATGTAAAGCACCACACAGATTTCCACAAAGAAGTGTGCTGAAAACCACACGCAAGCTAAACTCATCTGTTCAAATCATCTGTTTCAGGCCAAACAACTTTTTCCTGAGACTGAGAAAACTGCTCCAAAACCTAGTTATGACCCCACAGCAAAGGTACATTCTACCAAGAATTCTGAGATGCTTTTCTGCTGTGTAACAGACTGTATTTCAGCTCTATAATATTTGAAGGATTTCTTTAATTCCACAGCGTTCACGTCAGCCAGACGACATGTCTGGACAGAGAGACAGTCCCATTCCTAAAAAGGTACACCAGTGACTCACATGATGAAATCAACACAAACATTTACAATTATGTACATTGTTGTTGTTGTTTTTTGTCTCTTTTTAGAGGAAAGGTCGTCCCCCTGGTCCAGTGACATCATACGATAGACCGGCCCAGTACAGCACGCCGTACGGTTTCATTTCCTCCTTTTTTTCGATCCGGTGTCTTGACCAATTTACAGTTCTATTTTCCTTTTTATAACATTTGAAATAATTGATTTGCAGAGCTAAACCTAAAACATCCGAACCGATAAAGCGAGAAGGTCCCAAGGTACAGGTTATAAACATATATCTTTAAACACAACACCGTTGAGGAAAGTGAAATATTGTCAGTATTCATTGAGTTTTCATGTGTGTGTAGTGGAACCCGTCCAGGTTGAATGAGAGCAGCAAATTTGTTCTTGGATCCAGAGCTAATAAGTACGTTTACAAAACTTCATATTCAAAAGTAAAATCTGTCAAAAGGTTTTATGTATCAACAGGATGGTTTGGCATCTAAGTCTAATAAAAACTGATTCTTGGGATCATTTCAGAGCTTTGGGAATGGGCGGCACAAGAGGACGAATCTACATCAAACACGCAGAGCTGGTCAAGGTTTGTTTCAGGTGTTTTCTGCGCTCTGTTTGTAATGTATCTGTGTTCTCGTGGAAATAACACGGCTTTATGTTTGTGTTCCAGTACGCTGCTGACGCCCAGGACAAACACTGGCTTTCTGAGAGACAACACATGAGAGCAACAGGTGGAAAAATGGTGAGAAAATCAAACGATAGTTCAGCCAAAACATAGAAATCGTATCATCATTTACTCGCTCTTATGCCGTTGGCTTTGGAAACATTTGGGCAATTCCAGGGTTATGGATGTGATATAAAATGCTCAGGGAATGAATTGGTTACGATTATATTGAACTGAATCTGTTTATATTTTACTATAATATTTTATAAGTCTTAACATAAAAAAGTCAGTCTATGAAAAAATTATATTTAAAAAAGGAAATAAACATGCGTTATGGATAAGACAAAAACAGGATGTGTCTTTTGGGAGACGAAAAAAATAAAATAAAAAGCACAATCCTGAAGCAATAATACCCAATGAATGGAGAAGTGATGCCTCTTTATGGAACATCAAATAGTTTCTTTATATTAATTTTCATGTGTCCATTTATGAGGAATATGAAGCGTTATGATGTGACAATCCTGAAAATGACTCTTACCTGACTATGAAAAATCATGAACTAAAAATAAAACAAACACTTGAAGAGAGATCTCCACCATATTTCAACCACCAACTGTTCAAATCTGTGCTGTTACCAGAGTAAAAACCGCTGGTAAAACTCATTTTGTCGTGGTAATGTTGACATTTCGCAGAATTGCCCAGATGCTTTTATTGAAAGCATTCAGTCACTTTTATATCAGTATGTTTGTAGCTTTCTGCTCTATAAATTGAGCTACAGACAGAAACTGTACAAATTGACTCCATAAGAGTGTCCGACATGTGATGCATACATGTTAAATCATGAGAAACTTTTTCTTTTCAGTTTACTTTAACCCAGGTCATGATGAGGGATTGTTGTGTTTTTCAGGCGTATCTGCTTATTGAAGAGGATATTCTGGATCTGGCCCGAAGTGAAGACTACAAGTAAATAAACACATTTCCTTAACCACAAACCACATCAAATGTATGATTTATAAATGAACCATTAGGATAAAGTGAACGCTCTTATTTAATCACAGAGACTGTCCTGACTTGAAGCTGGATGAACTGAAACCGTTTTCAGTGCCCATATGGATGGTGGAGAAGATGCAGAAGGCCATGGAAGCGCAGAAATCTGAAAGTGATGCTGGTATTTGATGGAGACGTCCTGAGGGGAGTTATCGGACCACAGACATAGTGTTACCTGCTTAAGATAACCCAAACATTTGATTGCTTGTATGTTTTGATGTGCCGAATGCAACAGATAGAAGCAGATGTTACTATAAAGCTGTCAGACACTGTCACAGGTTTACATTCTTACATTTCAAGCATTGTTGTTCAGACCGTCTGGATTGTTTTTTCTTGGCCAATACTATGTGCTCTTATCATAAATATACATTTGAAATGCTTAAATATCTGATGACTCACAGATGCTGGAATTCATGTGTGCTTTTAATGTTATTTCTGTTTTTTATAATACGAAACTCTGGAGCCGGAAGTACTTTTATTTTGGAAAGTAGGATTTGTATTGTACATGACTGCTTGAAAAGGGAATTTATTTACTTATTTTAGTTTCATTTTTATTCTTTTTTCAATATATTTGTGCTTTAAGTAGGCAACTTCTGTATGAGCTACACAAAGGGCGCTATTTTTACCTTATAGTATCTTTTGTGATGTTAAATGTTTTAAAAAAAGACTTTTTATGAAACGAAATAAGTTTTTTACATAGAATGATTTTTACAGCTTGTCAGAGAGGAGCGAAAGGTGTTTTAAAGGATTTTCATCGCACGTACTGTCTATTATATCACTGAAAATGTAGAATTGTTTATCAATGGTTGTATATGTATTAACCATTAAACCATTTTATATTGTTTTAAATGTTCATCAAACGCTTTTATTGTGTCAAGTCTGTAAAGTTCAACTAGTTGAGCAGCTCGATGACTTCTGCGTGAAACTAGTCAACGGTTACGAACACACCCCTCTTGTTCAGCCAGCCAATCAAATCAAAGTGCATGTCATCTGTCTTGGTTTCTTATTGGTTGCTGTGCATTACGTCGTTAGAAGTCTTCTCTCATTGGCTAAACTGACGACAGGACGTAGGATTCTGTTTGGAAAGCTAAGTTTAAACAAGGGGGCGGGATCTGATTTAAAAATCCACACAGGATTCGGTTAGTGTTGACTACTGCACTGAACACACAGCCGGTAAAGTATTATTTCATTTGAAATGTAAACTTTTACTTGCATATCAAAGGTTAGAAATGACTATTATATCCAGTTTGTGTCACTTGACCGGATATTTCGTTTATACCGTCTACACGATTGAATTGTTAGCGCATTTTCGACAGATTGAGTAGTTCTGTGTCTATGTGACTCTTGCCTCACAAACATCTCAATGTAACAAATCGATTCCATGTAAATGTTTATTTCGAGTCGAAGTCGGACTTCAAATACGTGTTCGTTCATATAACTTGATTCAATTCAGACTCCGGTTTCGCTTCAGTGGACATGATTCATGGCTTTATAACACGCAACCCACCGCTGTTTTGCATGTTGTATATCAGTTTTGCGTACAATTGTGTTTATATTTACATTTGGTGTAGATTTTACATTTGAAAGCTCTTGTGTCAAATCATCTTCGATCAGACGCGATGGCCTCACAGAATATGGATCCCGCTGCTGCCGCTTCAACCGCAGCGCGTAAAGGAAGCGAGACGACCGGAAGTGTGTCTAAAGGCTCGGTCACCAAAAGGTATCTCCCCAAAATATTTGTTCCAGTTCACATTGAAAAGTGTGACAGACAAGACCAGATCTCGCCCGTTTTAATCAACGACAGCTGTTTGATTAGCATTTAGACCAGTACAGAGTTCCTGTGATGTAATAAGTTCTGCTGGTTTCTGTTTGTCAGATAGTTTCCCATCAACACATCACCAGTAGAGACTCGTTTAGCCTCCATCACATAATACAGACCAGCTCCTCCTATAATCATCATTACATCACATTAGAATGTTTCTATTGTCACAGTAGGGTGGTTCCTGTGGAATGCACTGAAATCTGTTTGACACGTTCTGCCCAATCCTGAATCTGAGCAGGACTCTTATAGACCTCTTCAGATGACATAAACAACAGTGTCACTGAAACAGGAAGTTCTTCTGGACCACAAACGTTTGAACAAAATCCAACCAACAGAAGATTTATAACCAATTGCCAGATGTCTTTAAGAATTGAATTATGTTTTTAAGTTCTAGTAATTTAGTGGTTAACTAAAACTGTAACGCAGATTCTATAGGAGTAAATAAATGAATGCAGCCAAATAAAATCCCCACTGCTAATTATTTTTCAGTTAAATCACAGGGCAGGTATGAACGTTACTCTTTTGTTTTGTTCTAGAAGAACTTTTGTCCTATTGGGAATAACCAGTGTGCTATTGTCAATTCTGTTGTGGAAGATTTGTTTGTAGAAGATGTGTATTTGATAGCAGAATTAAAATGTTTGTGTGAAATATTCCTATAGTTTTTGGTTCCTATAGATGAATTCACAATCTTTATTATTAATCCACATTTCTATTTTTTCCACTTCAGACTTCAGCAAGAGCTGATGACACTAATGGTGAGCCCTTTATATACAGCAGCTGTTGTGTTTTCTGCTTAGTGTAGTTTGTTGACGCTGTGCTTTGTGTTAGCGCAGATGTCAGGAGACAAGGGCATTTCAGCCTTTCCAGAATCTGACAATCTATTCAAATGGATCGGAACAATAGATGGAGCTCAGGGAACGGTAGGAGTTTGTACGTGTTGGAAAACTATTTAATGAAGTTGTGTGAGTCCACGTGATGTGAATCCATCTGTTTTCCAGGTTTATGAAGGTTTGAGGTATAAACTTTCATTAGAGTTTCCCAGCGGGTACCCCTACAATGCCCCACGGGTGAAATTCATCACCGCTTGTTTCCACCCAAATGTTGATGAGAATGGCTTCATCTGCCTAGACATTTTAAAGGACAAGTGGTCTGCGCTTTATGATGTCCGCTCGATATTACTGTCTATTCAGAGTCTACTAGGAGGTGGGTTTTTGTGTCTTTGTCAAGTAAACCGTGTTGATGTAGTTTCATGAAACAAGATGTTCCAATCTCTGGATTTCTGTGTATTTTGTTAAGAACCCAACAATGATAGTCCATTGAATTCAGCTGCTGCAGATTTATGGGATGACCAAGAAGGTCAGTGATAATTTTGTTTCTTTTAAATCGAGTCATTCAATGTTACATTATGCAAAAACTGACACATTTTAAATTGCTTTTGTTTCAGCCTTCAAAGCCCATTTGCGCGCAACCAACAAGAATTGACCATAAAGATGACATGTGTGTCTTGTTTTATCTGTCTCGTCTTCATAAAAATGTAAATTTGAATTATGGGTCTGTGTGTGTGTACATTATTTCTATGTTGTGTTCAACTTGCCTGAATAAAATGCTGTTTGAAATTGAGTGTGTGTGCTTCATAATTGGAAGAAAGAGGACGGAGAAGAGTGAGGTTAATGTTTATTCTCAATATTTACTATATCAAGGTTTGATGGATGAGTTCTTGATCAGTTTCTTTATAATCTGTGGTTAAGCTCTTGACTGAAAGGTTATTGGTAAGAATAGTGTTGTTGTACTTTGACTCTCGTCATGCTAGCTCAGCAGACATAGCAGACATCCCACTTTACAGTTTTGGTGATGACAACAGCCTGATGTGTTCTTTTGAGACACAACTTCTACTTCCATCATCTCTTCCAGGCTCTCATCATCATCAATAATATCTTGGTCGGAACAGCCCTCAACCGAAGCTTCTTGTGTGGGTTCAACCGACCACAGTGGCACGTTCACTCTCTGGAGCATTTCCTCCAGCAGAACGTCGATCCTCTTCCACATGACTTTTGAGGTCCGGGCACGTCGTCTCCTCTGCGGAAAACCACGGGGTCTGCACCATGGCCGCCCGCGCCGCTACTTCAGAGGTGCTGCCTGTGAGTCCCGTGTTCACGAGGGCCTGTCGATCTTTGGGTTGGGTGAGGGGGAAAAACTCACGCAGGATTCTGACCTTTCGGAGGTCTTGCTGGAAATTTTCCAAGCTGGAGAGGAAGATCACCCAAAGACGCTCGACCTGTTCTTTGTCCTCCTGTCCTTGTTCTAGTTCTATCAGTAGAGCAAGTAACCTCATGTGAAGCCCTGAAACATGAGCATATCAAGTCAACGCTTGTTTACAGTTTCAGTGTATGTCATTAAACACGTCAGCCTCAGTTTGTGCTGTGCTGTAAAACATTTAAAGGTGAAGTGTGTCATTTCCATGCCACTACAAAATAGCTCAAATAACTCTTCAGAAAGGTTTTCCAAACACCAGTGTTTGATTTGAAAACACGTGAGTACTTTAGTTGAACTTATGTTAGTGTGTCTGTTTACTGTAAATAGGACCATGTTGGACTGCATGAGATGGTCAAACACACAGAGCTAAAGTTAAAATCCCTCCGTGTGCACGTGGTGTTCTCCATACTTCACTGAAAATCTCTCCAGAAGCACAATCTGTGAGCCCTTTTCTGCTTCTGGTTGTTCTGTCGTACCTGTGCATATTCGATGAGCAAGTGTCCTGGTTTCTTCCAGTTCTTCTCTAAGGCAGCTGCCATCTGCGTTGGTCCCCAGAGAGGTGGCCATTTGCTGGAAGCATCCCGTCACCTTGCTCAAGGCCGCTTGCGCCTGCTCGCATTCGTTCACCTCTCTCTTTCTGGATTGGATCTCCACCACGGATTGCCGCCAGCGATTCATTACCACCTGTGTGCTGACCCACCTAAAATTCAATTCATATTTTACCATTATTGTTCATTTCCCAAACTTCAAATACATGTAGACTTTCCTGGATTGAAGTGAATGTGAGTGGAGTTTAATTTGAGCTAGCGTGAAGTTTTGGAATATGTCAAATTTACTGGTAATGAGGTCTTAAATAGATTTTAATCACATAAATCAATTGTCTGCTTGTCTTTGCAGATTTAAAATAACAAACACACTCAAATAAAACACTGTTCTTAATCTGCAGTGTTCTTAATCTATTTCCCTTATTCGTATTGTTTTTTTAAAAGAATGGAACAAGCTACAGCAAATTGAGCCCAGTTTATTTTGAACACTATTGCGTCTCAGAATGAAACGGTTCTGTCTGCGTTCAGAGTAGTTTTCAGCTTCAAAGTTTTTGCATATCGCAAATGATATGGGGACAAATGAAGAACATAAATGAAGAAGACACAGACACTAAATGTAGTTTTTGTAAATTAAGTTTTTGTAAATGGGTGTTTATGGAATGTGTTAAACGCAGATAAACCTTCTGATTCTGAAAAATCACTTTCTGTTAAGAATTCTAAGGTTCTGTCTGCAAAACCTTCATTAAAGCAACACATTTTCAAGCAAAACAAACAATTTACTTATTTTTGTTAAAACATGAAATGAGTTGTTGACATATATGACAAAGTCACATTTATATGCCTTTATGCCATTTATTTCATATTTTAGGATGCATAACTTTTCCTTCAAGTTAAGCATAAAAGGCAGCACTAAATGTTTTATATATATAGTGCAGGTGTTATTGTAGTAGATGTACAATGGGATTGTCAAGTCGACTTTATTTATACAGCGCTTTTTATTATTTTCATTTTTACAAAGCATCTGTACATGAAACATATTGACTATAAGCAACACATTGAAAGCACACATTTAAGATAAGGGAGAGAGAAACACAGGTCAAATATCAAACAAACAATAACTCCTATATGTAATATTAATATTATTAAGTAAGCAAAACTTTAAAATAAATAGATAAAGATTGTATTTAATATAAACGACTCTGCTGATATTCAAACAGTGAGCAGTAGATCTGTGTGTACAGTTTGTTAAGTAACACAAATACGGCTTATTGTTTATGTTAGATCATTGTGCATTAACTGATGTAAACAGCTTCTTTTAATTTAATAAACGTGTTTTTGTAAACATTTAGATAAACACGTCAATATAAATAAATACAGCGTAACCTTTGTTTACTTTTATCAGAAGCCGGCATAAGTGTCACCTGACGATCTTAATCAGTAATATTGATGGCTTAGTTAAAGAACTGAAGAAAGATGCTCTTACTGTTGAGTGAGCGTCACAGATGAAAGCGTCTGCCTGAAACTCTTGTGACAGTGGTGTTCGGCACATCCCTTTAAAACACTTTGTACAAACCGCCTTTTATTTGTATGCTCACCTCTGTTCTGTTTTCCAAAGCTGTATAGAAGCGGGTCTTCAGGGACTTTGAACTCTTCAAATTAGGCCCAAACCTGCTGTCCACTTTCCCACAATCCCTTCTGCTCTACAACATGAAACATGTCCCAGTCGCTTCAGAACACACGGGATGTTCAGTGTTTAACATGAGGAGATGTGAGCCGTATATACAGTATGTGTGTCATCATGTGAATGCTGTGTGCAGAGGTTAATTGCCCCGTGGGATGATGGGATGGTATTGTGGAGGAACAGATGAGGATCCTTTATTGACTCTCTGGTGGTTTCTTGGGCTTGTTTGCAAGCTGTGTGTCGCTTGATGCAACATGTGTCGTCCCACGGGTCAAATCTCCTGAGCAACACCGGTAATATGAGCTCATTCACTTAGCAAAACAGCAAAACCATAATGGGCACAGACACAATTCCATAGTCATTATATTTACAATCAGTTTAACAACATGTAAGATGCATTAAAGCGCTAGTTCTTTGGGAAAAAGTATGTTTTCTCACTTCAGCCCATCCAAGATAGTGAGTGACATTATTTCTGTAAACGGTAAAGAAGATTTTGAGCTAAAATTGCAATGTGGACCCAATATAACATTCTTACCAACGTACACTGTGAAACATTGATGTAGTTTTGCAGCAGGTGCCAGTAACTTACTGTAGATTTGACTAATAAATATTTCCCTACTAGAACTAAGTTTAATTTGAGTTAAACTTTAATTTAATCCAAATTGAAACACTGACTTTTGAGATTCAAAATGAGCTTGAAGAGACTGGTCTCATTACTGCCATTAGGAAAGCAACACGCCAACAAAAGACATTCTTCCTAAGCATTTAAAAAAAAAGAAAATCTGGTAAAAATATTACAAATGTCTTAAATTATGATACATGTACATAACAAGAAAAGTGACACAAATATATTTAGACTTGGTTTATGAAAGAAAATGTAAGTTTACGTTTAAATCTAAATTGTAAATTAAATCTACAGTAGTTACTGGCAAACCTGCTGTAAAACTACAGTAAAACTGTCAGAAAAGCATAAGGAAGCGACTGACAGAAACAACACTTTTTACTATAACAAGATGACACCACAGATGACTGTTAACGTTTCTTAGTTTGAAGCTCTCTTCTTGCCTTCAGTCACTTTAATATTTGACTCTTTAGTTCTATTATTATGTCTCTTGATATTGTGTTTGGATGAGTCTACTGTACTTCCCTCTTTATGATTCTGATGATTGTGTTTTACATTTTTTATATTCATTTTAAATCTGTTTAAAGAGTGCAGCACATTGGTCAACTTCGTTTGAGTTAAATGGTGCTATATAAATAAACATGACATTGACATTTCTTCAAACTTTCCTGTCATGTTCTGGCAGGTGTTATTCCTGACGGGCGGCACAGGTTCTGTTCAATCTGGACGCATCTTTATTGATCATTATTAACAGGTTTCTTTAAAGTATTTGTTCATTTTCATAGCAATGATAAACACAAATTCACTTTTGTACACGTAGGTTACAGCTTGGCCATTGACACGCCTTACAAAGGCAACTAGAAACTTCAAGGTTTACATTGAGACAATGCTTGAAATTATTCCAGGGATATCGGCAACAGAAAACAGAGAAGAAAGGATCTACTAGCACTGAACGCACGCTGTGGATTTATGACGGAACAATGGGAAGTCATTCTCTGTTACGTGCTATTTATATCATAGTTGTTTAAGACACGATACAAAACCACAGACATCTGACGCGGATCAATACCTCCGGCTCAAACTGGGAACGAAGCTCAAGTGATTGACAGGTTCTCTGGTCAAACTGAATAAGGGACGAGGTTCACCTGGATCCGAAATTGTCTTTCTTGCTGATTGACATTTGTCTGGGGGTGAAGCTGTCATGTGGCGATGGCCTCCATGATCTCGTGGCACAGACATTGGCAAAAGCCGTAGAATACACAGAGGACCAGAGTGGAGGGCACCAGGCTGACCAGGATCACTCCCATCGTGAGCTGCTGGATCATCAGCAAGTAGATCCCCAGCGGCAGAGAGCTGAAGTACACCAAACAGAGGACACCCATCAGGAAGCGCGGGATGGAGCGGGACGTCCACGCCCAGCACTTCTGCACGGGTAGGTGGCAAGGCAAGGAGTCCAGACTGGCCGGCCGATACAAGCGCACCATGTTCAGCATGCTCATGGACTCCGAGGACCGAGACTCCCCGGGGACTTCCATGATGGTGATGACGAGGCAGTCGGACGAGCTGTGCGCTTGCTCTCCTCCGCTGAGGCTGTTGGGCGTCAGGAGGACCTCCCCGCTGGGCGTGGTGCCGCCCTTACGCGCCCGGTCCTGATACGTAAGAATGGCCAGGATGTTGCTGTCGTCTTGAAGCAGCCAGATCTCCTCGTCGGGGACGAGCGTCTCTTGGCGACAGAAGGGGCAGCTGATGATGCTGGGAGAGGAGTCCAGCTCCACCATCTTCTTCAGACACTTTGCGCATACGCGGTGCAGGCAGCTTAACACTTTAGGTTTGCGGGCGCGCGTGTCGTAGCGGTTGTAGCAGATCTTGCATTCCAGTTCCTCCAGCGTGTAGAGCACGGGCGCCTGGGAGCCCTCGGCCTCCGGGTCTGACTTCTGACTCATCCTGAGAGACGTAGAGAGCTGGTGCAGATGTTTGGGTCGGGGAAGCCTGTGGAAACACCACTTGAGGAATGTCCTCCCTGCCTCTTGGTTTTTGCTAAACAGACTTGAGTAAATTCATTTAGAAAGAAAAGCTTGCATCACATAATGCTGATCGGACCACACACATCTACAAGAGAAGTTTAACAAACATACTTCTGCAACATTGAGACGTTCAATATTCAATATTCGTGAAATTATTTTGTGTTTTTTTACAAAGTCAGTGCATGCTAAATGTGTGTTTCTGTGTGATGTCCACGCTCGATGCGTAAATGAACTTTGGTGCCTTGTCCAGACTGACTCGATGAAAGGCAGAAGTGAAGAGACAGAAAATAAATGAAGGTGGTGGACAGTGGAGAGGTCCAAATACATTCCATCACAGCAGATTGGATGGCAACTCTTCTGATATCAAGAGTCCGGACAAAGCGTCTGTTTTTGGGTCCTTATCCATAATTGATTCAGGAATGAAGAGAACGTCCTGAATGCTGTGAGATTATTCTGAATTCAGCAGTGCAGATCCTCAAGTTCTGGTCTGAAAAAGAGAAGAAACACAATCAGCTGAAGGTACAAAACAAATGTGATGAGTTTAAAATCCCTTCAGTGTGTCTGTGTGTCAGATTCACCTGCAGCTTGATGTCTTCAGCTTACCTCTGTGAGGAAAAACCTTCACCTTAAGAACCCTTCTCATCTTATCTCATCTATCAGGAACATTGAAGTATCAACATAAGGGTGTGTGTGCTAGAAACTGTGCAAACTGTGTTTCAAAAATACTGCTATCGGTCGTCCCCAACACACAACACCACCAGACAAACAAATGATGCAAGTGGAGGTTAATATTACAAGTGCTCATTTAATTTCCCACAACGGAAATTTCTCTCTTTCTGTCTCTCTCTCTCTCTCTCTTTCTATCTATCTCTCTCTCTCTCTCTCTCTCTCAAGATTCAAAGGAGCTTTATTGGCATGATAAAAGAAAATGTACATTGCCAAAGCACAAGATTAAATATAAACATGCAGAAATACAGATTAAGATCAAAAATAAAATAGAATAAAATTAAAAGTCTATAAGTAAAAATCTATCTATATATACATCTCAATATAAACAGAAAAAGAGTTTTAATTAAAGTTCTCAATGAGGGTGACAGTGTCAGTTTGTGTGTGTTGTCCTGTCAGTGTTGTGTTGTGTTGTGCTGGTTGTTCTTTGGTCGTGGCAGGACTTGACATATCTTGCAGCAGGTTTGAGCTTCTTGACTTTTCTCCCAGTATGTATGAGATCTTGTCCTTTTGTTGAAACTGCTCAAAGTCTTTGTGTAAGTTTGTAAACTGGGGGAAGAATGTTTCTCTGATGTGTGTGTAGTTGGGACAGGAGAGGAGAAAGTGCAGCTCTGTTTCCACTTGATTGTGTGTGCAGTGTGGACACAGTCGCTCTTCTCTCGGTGTCCATGTGTGTCTGTGTCTGCCCGTCTCTACAGTGAGCTGGTGATCACTGAGTCTGTACATGCTCAACACTTTTCTTAGTTTAGGGTCTGATACGCTTGTGAGCTATTCTGACACTTTATATTCTCTCTTTAGTGACAGATAGCATTCCACTTTACTTTACTGAGCTGTTGCTTCAGTCCAGTGTTTGAGATATTTCTCTTTTTGTCTTTTGATCATTTGGTTTAGTCTGGCTGGGGTTTGGGGTTGACTTGGGCATGTTTGGGGTTGTAGAGTTAGTTGTGAGATCAGTTGGATGAAGGGGTTTCTCTCTGGGCTCAGCTCTTGATGACTTAAGGCTTTGTGATGGAGTGTGTCTGTGTCGCTGTTCTTAAGGTGTGTGTAGAATTTTAAAGCTCTTTTTTGTATTTTAATGATTACAGGATACAGTCCTAATTCTGCTCTGCAGGCGTTGTTTGGAGTTTTTCTCTGTACCCGTAGAATGTTTTTACACATTTCTGTTTGCAGAATCTCTATTGGGTGTTTGTCCCATCTGCTGAACTCTTGGTTGGCGAGAGGACCCCAAACCTCACTTCCATACAGCGCGATTGGTTCTATAATTGATTGTATTATTTTCAACCAGATTACGGTTGGGATGTCAATTTTGATATTCTTTTTGATTGCGTAAAAGGCTCTTCGTGCCTTGTCTCTCAGGTCATTCACAGCCTTGTTTAAGTTTCCAGTGTTACTAATGTTTATACCGAGATATGTGTAGTTCTTGGTGTGTTCTAGGGGCACGTTGTTTAGTTTGAAACGGTGATGTTGATTTTGGCTACTGGGCTTTTTTTGGAATATCATGACTCGAGTCTTCTTAAGGTTAACCGATAGGGCCCATGTTTGGCAGAAAGTGTGCAGGGTGTCCAGATGTTGCTGTAGACCCTCTTTTGTGGGTGACAGCAGCACCAGATCGTCTGCAAACAGGAGGCATTTCACTTCGGTGTCTTGTAAGGTCGGGCCGGGTGCTGGTGACTGTTCTAGAGCTCCAGCTAATTCATTCATGTAAATGTTAAATAGTGTAGGACTTAGACTACAGCCCTGTCTCACTCCACGACTCTGGGAGAGAAAGTCTGTGTGCTTGTTGCCAATTTTAACTGCAAATGTGTTATTGGTGTACATTGATTTGATGATGTCGTAGGTTTTTCCTCCGATGCCGCATTGAATCAACTGAAGAAAAAGTCCCTCATGCCAGATTGAGTCAAAAGCTTTTTTGAAGTCAACAAAGCATGAGTAGAGCTTTCTTTTATTTTGGTTCGTTTCTTTGTCAATTAAGGTACGAAGAGTGTATATATGATCGGATGTGCGGTATTTGGGTTGGAAACCAATTTGGCATTTTCTCAGGATGTTTTGGTTGTTTAGATATTGGAGAAGTCTGCTGTTAAGAATGTTACAGAGGAGTTTAACTAGATTACTGTTTACACATATTCAGCGGTAATTATTAGGGTCGAATTTGTCTCCACTTTTATGGATTGGAGTTATGAGACCTTGGTTCCAGATTGTGGGAAATATACCTATACTAAAGATGATATTAAACAGTTTGAGGATGGCGAGTGTAAGTTTTTGGTCTGCGTGTTTAATCATCTCGTTTAGGATACCGTCGATACCACTTGCTTTTTGGGATTTAAGTTTTGGTATATTTTGTTCTAGTTCAGCGAGTGTAATTGGATAGTCTAAAGGGTTTTGGTAATCTTTAATTGTTGACTCCAGAGTGCATAGTTTGTTGTGTAGGTTTGTTTGTTCATGGTTCTTGGTTATTTTACTAAAGAGGTTTGAGAAGTGCTTTATCCATACGTCTCCGTTCTGAATGGGAAGATCTTCATGGTGGGGTTTGTTAAGTGTGTTCCAATGTTCCCAGAAGCGATTTGTTTCTAGAGATTGTTCAATTGCTTTTATCTGGTTTTGTGTATCTTGTTTCTTTTTCTTCCTTAGTGTTTCCTTATATTGTTTAACTTTTTCATGGTAGAGTTGGCGAGTGTTTACATTGTCAGCATCTCTGTGTTTCTGATTTGATAGAATTCTTACTTCTTTTCTAAGGTTTTTACACTCCTTATCAAACCATTTCTCATTTACAGGCTTTTTGTTTGGTTTTGTGTTAGTGGGTTTTAGGTCAGATAGGGTTGCAGATATTGTAAAAATTTGGCTAATCCTGTCTACTGCTAAATTTACACCATTATTGTGTGGAAATGGGGTATCGAGGAATTTATTCAGTAGGTTTTGAATTTTTGGTTCACGAGTTATGCTTTTGTATGTATCTTCACAATTCTGTTTCCATCTGTATGTTTGTTTTAGGGTATGGAGGTGAGTTTGTTTTGATGCCTCTGCGTTAGGTTTGGATCTATTGAGGTAGACAGTGATTTTACTGTGATCTGACAATGGGGATGGCTCTCTCTCTCTCTCTCTCTCTCTCTCTCTCTGTCTCTCTCTCTCTCTCTCTCTCTCTCTCTCTCTCTCTCTCTCTCTCTGTCTCTGTCTCTGTCTCTCTCTGTCTCTGTCTCTGTCTCTGTCTCTGTCTCTGTCTCTGTCTCTCTCTCTCTCTCTCTCTCTCTCTCTCTCTCTCTCTGTCTCTCTCTGTCTCTCTCTCTCTCTCTCTCTCTCTCTCTCTCTCTCTCTCTGTCTCTGTCTCTCTCTGTCTCTGTCTCTGTCTCTGTCTCTGTCTCTCTCTCTCTCTCTCTCTCTCTCTCTCTCTGTCTCTCTCTCTCTCTCTCTCTCTCTCTCTCTCTCTCTCTCTCTGTCTCTCTCTGTCTCTCTCTCTCTCTGTCTCTGTCTCTCTCTCTCTCTCTCTCTCTCTCTCACTTTCTCTCTCTCTCTCTCTCTCTCTCTCTCTGTCTCTCTCTCTCTCTCTCACTCTCTCTCTGTCTCTCTCTCTCACTCTCTCTCTCTCTCTCTCTCTCTCTCTCTCTTTCCATGTCTCAACGGCAGGTTGCTCGAATTTGAAGCCAGTCTATAAATAGCATGCATGTGGAGCTGGAGGATACAGCATCCCCCCAACCTTGATGACTGTGATAAGGACTGTCACACGCGCACACACACACACATCATCATCACACTCAAAAATCATCACACACCATCATCACACACGCACAAAAACATCACACACACACACACCATCATCACACACATGTTGCACTGAATTGTTTGACTTTGACATTGTATGGCCTCTTGTCTTCAAAGGTTTCTCGGCAGCAGACAGTCACAGGTCAAATCTGACATGCCAGATAAAGACAGAAGGTTAAAAGAAGGCCACGGCCGTTCAGAATTAATTTCTCATTAAAATCGCAGAAGCAGGTCAATACATGCTAAGGGCACGTCTACATTCAGCCCCGTCATCCATGCATGTGCAGCTGAATATGTGAACTGCTTCATACTTGATGAAGGTACTCGTTCAGATTAAAATAAAAAAACACTAAATATTCATCTCCACACGTTAGGAATGAGGTAATGCTTCTGTTTATAAAATACTCTTAACAGGAAAGCATAATCTTATGTTTAGAATGTCATATCTGATCTTTCAGGATCATTATGTTCAAATGAGAAGCACCACTGAGAAGGACAAATCCTCAATCCAAAAGTTCTTAAATGTCAAATGTAACATCACAATGTGAATACTGAGAGCTTCATCTACATTACGCCTTAATATAAGATGTTAACATGTTCATACAAACATGAGAAAAACTAGAAACAGTTCAGTTTAAAGCATCCTGTTTCTCATGTTGTGTGTGTGTGTGTGTGTGTGTGTGGAAGTAAAGATGCGAGGGGCGTTCACCGGACAACACCATCTGTGTCCTGGTGCTGTGGGTTACACAAATAAACCAGCTCACCTGCCTCGTCCAATCATGACAAGAGAAAACAACACCAGCTTCAGTATACACATCTCATAGTTCACCTGGAAAACCACTTGCTTGAACTAAAAAGAGATTTCTTATATTTTTATTGTTCATTAAACCAATCATATTTGTAGACTGAAATAAAGATGAAATGCATTTCTGAAGGTCAAGTTGACTCTTGTTATCTCTTAATCTTGATTCCATGACCCCTCATGAGTCTGGTGTGTTTCATTAGAAACAACAGAAGTCTAATATCTCTGTGGCAATATATAATTGATTTCTGTGCCAAATGAACCTGGTCGTCTGCACAATACAGGTCAACACAACTGCTATCATCTCATTTCATCAGAGAATTGAGTTTCTGACGTGACTGACAGACGGTCACAACACCCGGAGGAACCAGCCCAACATTACTATCACTTCATCTACCATAACTGAAGAGAAGGTGATGAAGATAAGACATCACTGAGGAGAAATCACAGCTCAGGAGAAGCGTTTGAAGTGAAAACTGTCCTATGCAGCACATGTGAATTCTATCTATGAATGAATGGAGAACGCTGGTCAATCTTTGGACTGATTTATTTTAGGCCAAAATATTCACATTTCTCTGATGTCATCTGCCATCTTTCTTCACCGAGCTTGTTGCAATGCATTCTGGGATGGTCTTTTTAGTAAAGGATGCGTGCGGTGCTGCTTTAGAATGAAAGAAGATGTCTTAGTATTACAGCATGTGCACCAGGAGCATGATCCCTTCAATGCTGTCTGTGTAGGCCGCTCACTAATAGATTGGCACAGAGACCTGCTGACAGAGACCCCCTGCAGAGACAAAAGTACTTTTGGGGTTTTGTAGTTGTGCCTGATTTGATGTGACGGCTCGGTGTGGGTCACACGCCACTAAACCATTTTACTCCATCCATACAAAGTATAAAATAGTCACAGGTAACCAAAGGGTTAGTTTCCACTCATCCTCTCTGAGTTCTGGAAGATCAACATGATGAGTTTACTGAGGAACCATCAGTCTGATCTCATGTCTCTGGGTTTTTAAGATCTGATCATTACCAGAATGTGTTTGTGTCTTTGTTTTATCAGTTGGAGACGCTTTTCTCACTGATGTCATAACAATTCATCCTCCACATAATCCATGTTATATCACATATCAATGTGATATATCAATGTCATCGTGTTCATTGAGCTCATCATTCAAACTACACACATTCTCCAGATGCACTATCTTACTAAACAGAACATTAACTGTGTTTTTGTGCAGTGTGGGTTAAAGCTTCAGTAAACATTTACTCGCTAGTGTTCACACGACGACCAACAAACCAAAATAAAAGAATTCTGACATGTGTTCGGAACAGACGATCACAGTGACATGAGCTGTTTACTTTCAATGTGTAAAACCGTAGATCGAAGTGATCTCATTTGATCAATAACGCAGATTTAAATAGACTGCAAGAAATATTTAGTATTTTTAAACGACTTCGTTGGTTTAGATCCAACAGGTTATCTTGATATCGATCAGATTCGACAGAATTTTCTCGGAAAGGAAGAATGACAAACTGGATTCGTGAAATGATTGTCTGTAATTCAATAGAACGAATCACGTGTTTTGTGATGAATGTCAATCGCTTTTCTAGTTTAAAAGTCGCTTAAGGATTTAAACGACAGCTCGGATCATCTTCATGAATTATTCAAAGACATTTTCCCCTTGAGAAACACTCGCGTTTTGCGGCATCGTGTTGACATGCGTGGAAATGATTCATTGAGATTCTAAAGGTAAAAAGATGAGATTTAATAAACAGACTAAGGGCTGTTTATACTGTAATCCGCAGTTCAATCCAATGACACTCACCGTCGGTTCTCAACAGCCGCCCGAAAACGGACACATCCAGCCTCTTCCCTCCGATAGAAACGCGTCCATCACCGCCACATTTTCTCTTCTAATGTCTTTGTGAATGTCGCTGTGTTGAGTCACAGTCGATCTCGAGGTCCCATCTGTCCGAACACAACCGCTACATCCCCCTCATTGCGGTTAGTCTACAGCACCAGAAGCCGCACAGATTTCTCCTCAGTGGTTGCTGTGGCAACAGGAGCCAGCGCGAGCTCCGACTTCACGGTCAGGATGCTGGAGATGCCGGTGGTGTCCGCGCGCGCGCCTTCACTTCTTCTCACCGGGATGCGCTCACACTCGTATAGGCGTCACTTCACATTGGTTTAGATGATTTTCAGCTTGTGTACATTGACAGTCACGGTGGGAAATTAAACTACATTATAGTATGAATCGCTATATAACGTCTTTTTACGCACCCCTTATGAAAATGAAACATAGTTTTTTTTCTGGCAGATTGGATCTCACTTGCATTAGTCTACTACAAATATAATGGTTAATCTGTGGTAAGCAATAAAAATTGAGTCGAAACAGGGGTAAGTCTTTAAATGCACAATGACGCAGAAGTAATTGTGATCATAGCAGTAATAAATAGTAGTCATACTTAGCAACAGTTGTAATAAATCCGAAAAGCAGTGAGAAACAAACGTGACACTTATTTCTATGAAGAAAGAGGATGTAATTAAATCGACTTGAAAATGTTCACATAAAGTCTAATGTGTTGAGTACACAAATGTCAGATTTTCTCATTTTATAGATTTGTTTTGTTTAATCATTATGCTTTGCTTTTTTTTGTAAAACTTGTGTAGAGAGACGTTAAGTGGAGAGACACAGTGAGTTAAGCCTTCTAGACCAAATTTGTCGATTCACCCTAAGTAGTAATTAGGGCCTATACTTGTTTTTAGGTGAAGTATGACGTCACTGTCTTTGTCTAGTCAAGTCCTTTCTATGTCAGTGATCAGTCCAGCAGGTGGCGCTGTTGTGTTGATAATAAACACTGATTCGACATAAGGATGGACGTGTAGCCTACTGTGATCAAACTGTGTTATTTTTTACAAACAATTCATTCTAGTTGCAGTCTTAATTCTAGTGTAAACAATTAATATCAAATGAACGCAGTTCACCTAAATGAAAACAAGAGCACTTAGATATGGACAAATCAATTCATATTCAATTCGAATGTATAGGTGATGAGGATCATTGCCGGGGTTGTTGGAGGTTGTTTGAGGTCATGAAAGGTTTTCAAATGTTGTATCTGTTGATTCTGTGATGCATTTAATCACCAGATGTTAAACTTATATAAAACACATGTCATTTTCTTAAAGTTCTGACTGAATAATCGTATAAATGTTGTTGGTTTCGGTCGGTGTCAGAGGTTTGTGAGGGAGTTTCTTTTAAAGCAGGAAGCGTCTGCGGCTCTCAGCATCTCTCGCGCAGCGAACGCACGCACGCACGCACTCAAACCCTGAGCCGAACGCGCGCGCGCCTGACGCACTCTCAGACTTCACACAAACTCGATTTGTTTTAACTTCTCTTTGGCAAAGTTGACTTGAAAACTCACCCAATGAATAATCTATACGACAACATCGACGGTCAAGACGAGCTGGACTTTCCTTTACTCTTCCTGTACAATCAACCTGATTTACCTCCAGATGATCAAGGTCAGTGCGCTCCAAAAATAAAAAAACTGCGTTTTATAAACATTTAACACGCATGTCATACGAAACGAATTCATTTGTATGTGGTTATTATGCACATGTAATTCAGATGGTAATGGGCAGTCTGTCTTTGCTTATAAAATGATTGTTTCCGATCGTCAAACACGGTTAGTGGTGTTTATCACGCGGCTCGTTGGAATGCTCGATTCTGATTGGCCCGTCGCGACATTTGCAGGTTCGTTATTCTCAGATAACAACCGCTCAAAACTAATAACACGCGGTAACCCGGTTGTAGCAAATCCTTTTGACAGTTTTTTTGACAAATAAAAATATACATTTTAATGGCATACACAACATTGTATTTTCAAAACGATTAAACCAAATCGCCTGTTCGTGACGTTTGAACGTCGTTTCTTACCTTAAAACCGAAACTAAATGGCTTTTCCTTGCGGAAGGTCTGCATTCTGTTTAAAAGAGCTAATCAAATATTTCTAATTCACATTTAATGAAAAAAAATTCTCATGTGGCAAGTGGCCGTGTAATAAGCGTGATAATGTACAAGCAGCCAGCTGTTATCGCCAAATAAACCCCTACAGTGTGACACAAGACCCTCCGCTTCACCTGATCACACTGTCTGGGATTATTTCTGCCATATCAACAGGCTGCCTGTATATGACCCCTTACTTAATTACCATATATTATGGTACACATGGTTCTTGAAAGTGCTTTAAAGAATACTGTGGTATTACCACGGTAGCATTTTGCTTTTGAGAATATTGTGTTCACACATTCCGAGAAACCATAAGACATAGTGGAAACTTTCACTGCAGCTTTTTCCATTCTGTTGAGGTTTCTCTTCAAGCTCTGTGTACAACAGGAAACCTTACATATCATCAGAGCAAGAAACTGATGGTATTATATCACTCAGCATCATGTTGTGCAATGGAGTAAAGTGAAACTGATTGTCATTCATGTGTTTTCAGCCGATGAGTTTATCGCCCCCAGCGACCACAGCACCAATCCAGCATCCCCATGTGTTCACCATGATCCGTCTCTGTACAGCGATGACTCCTTGTCCCAGCTCTCTCACCGTCTGCCGTCCAATGACCTCCTCACCTACGAGCAGGAGGACCTCAGACATTCATTCGGTCACGCCGCCCATCCCGCGGCCCACCAGGGCAACAGGCCTAGAATCGAGATCACCTGCTCTGACCTGCACCACCACCGTGATCACATGCACACCAGCCCCGTGAACATCCACCGGCCCATGCTCACCGTGCCCGGGTACGACATGCCCTACAGGGAGAGCCAGTGCCTTAGCCCGGCCAGCAGCACCTCTTCCACTAGCTGGCATTCGGACGGCTGCTCCCCCTGCGTGTCGCCCAACGGAAGCGGAGGGGCGGGTATGGCCGCCGTGACCGAAGCGCTCCAGGCCATCCAGGCTTCCGGCTCTCCAAACACGTCCCCTCGCACCAGCATCACCGAAGACACCTTTCTGGACCGCCGCTCATCCTCCCCGCGCTCCCGCTCGTCCTCTCCGCAGGGCAAACGCACCTATCACCAATACCAGACGCAGAGGTCTCCCAGTCCCTGCTGCGGACCAGATGAGCCGCCAGAGTTTTGCGGTCATCTCGCCAACCTGGAAGATTCTTTAAACCATCTCGGCGGCAACCTGATGAAACCAATCCCTACCAAGATGGTCCGATCGAGTCAAGAGTGTTCTGTCTACACGGAAAGTCTGTTCTCATCCGTTCCTGAGGTCAAAACGCAGTTCACGGCGGAGTCTTGCTATTTTATCCCGTCTGCCAACTGGTCCAGTCCGACGCTGGCGGGGGTTTGTAGGTACGTCAGAACGCATGGATACACCAAACATGAAGAGATGCTTAACATCAGAATCTCATATTTAATCCCAGAATGTCTGTGTCTTGAGTGATTCTGAGTGTTATTTCCTTCTGCAGTATGCCAGCGTCCGCACTGCCGGCTCTAGATTGGTCTCTCCCCGGACGGGTGGAGCAGTACGAGCTGAGGGTGGAGGTTCAGCCCAGACAGCATCATCGAGCTCATTATGAGACTGAGGGCAGTCGAGGGGCTGTCAAAGCCTCTTCCAGCGGTCATCCTGTGGTTCAGGTAAACTGAGGACACTTGTCTGTTATTTAAAGGAAATCGAAAGTGAGTGGGACTTGTTTTCTTTGGGTTTGTGTGCTGAGCGAATGGGAGAATTCCGAAGAACGACATGTCAAAAAAAACTTTGATGAAGCGTGTAGGTGAAGCGTTCGTCGTGAGGAGGTGGATCTGAAAGAAACGAGAGATAACAGAGTGATTGTGCTGATGACATTGACATGTGTGTTCACCGTTAGGAAAACAAGGATCTGTGTTCTTGTATCGGATGATCTGAAGTTTATCTCATTAACCTGAAGACTCGGCAGTTGATTTGCTTTTAAAAATAAAGCTTCCTGTGTTAAAGGGCTCATATGGCGTGTTTTTCTGTGTGTTTGGTGTGTTATCAGTTGCTCATGCATGTATTAGACGTGTAAAATAGCCGAAATTAAAGTGTGTGAACGAAAGATGCATTCTAAAAGCAAAAATGCCTGAAGCATAATATTCCTTTCAGCCGTGTCGTATCACCCCTTTAACCAAACAGAGTTCAAGCCCGGTGCTGTAGGCTAGAAGAGAAGGAAAGTCTCATGTGTGTGTCATTAGAGTTTGAGAAGAGACGTCAACAGTGTGGCAAACTGAACTCAGATTTGTCTCGTCTGTAATTAAATGTCGATATGATTGAAGATCTCAATATCAACTCATTCTCATCAAATCCAGATCATTTGACCTCTAGAATCTACATTTATTTACACCTCCAGACTCTTATTTGATTCTCTTTTATTTCTTCTGATCAATTTGAGGAGAATCAATCTGTTTTGTTTGTTTGACGTTTGTCTCAGTTACGAGGATACAGCGGTAGAGAGCCGCTTGCTCTTCAGATCTTCATCGGTACAGCTGACGACAGGAATCTCCGACCTCACGCCTTCTATCAGGTTCACCGGATCACCGGCAAAACTGTGACCACCAGCAGTCAAGAACGCATGCTGAATGGAACCAAAGTTCTAGAAGTTCCTCTGGAACCCAAAGAGAACATGCGTGCCACGTAAGAGCTCAGATCTCAGTCTGATCTTCATTTGAATTCGACACTTGCATGGAGTGGAATAACATCTGTGTGGTGTGTTTGAATTTACTTTTTTTGTGGTTGTTTTATGATCTTTCTTGTGCATTGTGTGTTCAGAATCGATTGCGCTGGTATCCTGAAGTTGAGAAATGCTGACATCGAGTTTAGGAAAGGAGAAACAGATGTCGGGCGGAAGAACACTCGAGTCAAACTGGTGTTCCGCGTTCATGTTCCTCAGGCGACGGGTCAATGGCTCTCTCTCCAAGTGGCCTCTCACACCATCGAGTGCTGTAAGCATTTCAACCTCTAAAACATCTTGTTTTCACAATCTTAAAGGTGTCATGAACTGTCCTTGTTTATTATTTTTTACTGTTATGTGAGGTCTACTTATGATGATAGCATGGTTTTTATATTCAAAAACATCAAAATCAATAAGTAACAGGCTATTTTCTACTTAGATTTTGAGGCCGGCTCAACAAACGCTTCAGAATCAGAATATATTATATTATATATATATATATTATTATAATGGGCTATTGAAGACTAGGAAGTAAACGCCCACTGCTATGATTGGATAACTGTTTGTGTAGTAAACGTCTGGATCCTTCTGTGAATTTGGTTAGACACGTAGGGTTAGGTTACACATTATCAGGGCACATCAAGAGATCTCTAACAAAGCAATAGTGACTCATAGTACAAAACGGTTTACTCACATAAAATTGTCTCACACACTGCTTTTTCATTTAGTCTCTCCGCAAATCCAGCGTTGACCTGTGCCTTGTTCACGAAGGAATCCTCTGTGAAATGAAGCAAACAAACGCTCCATGTTTTACACACGTGAGCTGGAAAGTCTTTAAAGAGAACATAAGTAGAGATTTTTTATGTGTCCAACAACAAGTTTATTTCATAATAATACGCTGTTAATCATTTGGCGATTCATCGGTCTAATCCCCTCCTTTCTGCTAGTCTAGTCTGATGTGATTGGTCAGATGGTCTGGTCTGATGTGATTGGTCTACGGCAAATGAGGTTCATGAGCTACAATGTTTGGATGAGGAGAGTGAAGTTTTGGTGGGCAGTCCTAGCAAAACATAGGCGGGGCTATATGTTGTGATGTGAATCCACGACGGTTCGTGACTTGGACTAGAGACGACTCGATTGAGTGATTCAGAGCCGACTCCCTTTTTTACAAGTCAATAACTTTCTTATTCATTCACCTTCAGATTTACAACTTGGCAGACTGCTTACTTTCACACACGCCAACATTACACACTTCATGACATGACATTTTCATTATCTCATGTTATGTACTCTTTAACCCTTTCAACGCCATTCACAAGTTATCTCGTCATTTAAAAAAACCCCGCCAAAGACGAGTTATTACAGCAATCGGTGTTTGTACTGTTATACAGCAGTTGGCGCTGTTAAACATTTTTGGGAAAAAGTACAGAATCCCAGAACCTAGAACGTATATGTTTTAGCGGTTTTTAATGATTGTAATCTGGGCCGAGTCTGTGACAAAAAACGTTAATTATCTCAGCTGTTTCATCAAAGTGATGCATTTTTGAAGAAACCTACCCACATCTAAGGAGTAATAAAAAAAAGAACAAATGAAGATAGAATAATACGGTTTCTTTTGTTTGAAAGCTGAGACTTTGTTCTTTCATTGGACATATAGTTTGTCTTTACAGAAAATGTACTGTGAGCCATTAAAGTTTGATGAAAATGTTAAAAAACGCTGGGAAAGAGTTAAAGAACTTCAACCACGCATTACTAATGTAAGGAAGGTTATGCAGCGGCTGTGTTCTTCCACAACCAGACGCTGAGTCTACAATATTTTGCCATCTTTAGCGGCATGTTTATTGCTTGCTTGCTCTATCTGGTTCGGTGCAAGTGGGCGGGGCTAGAGAAGTCGTCGTTGATGTTTTTCTGTGGAGGTGGTGTTCAACCTATCAATGTGGTCATAGATAGATGCATTCCACAACCTGGCGTTCGCTGGGCCTGGTGTCAATAACAGATGTCATCTCAGTAACAAGGTGTTTTCAGTTCTGACACTTACATGATGTTCAGGTGAATACTATTCCCTCTTATATAACAAAAGCTTGCGCTAAATTTAGGTCTTAATTCATGACACCTTTCAAAGCTGTCCCACACTTCCCTTTGTGTTGTTTCATAGCTTCAGCTGGTGGCCTAAAACATGCCTTCACACAAGTCATAAATGTAAATGTTTTGATGGTTGTGTGTTGTGTTTCAGCTCAAAGGTCGGCTGTTGAAAAGCCCACAGTAGATCATCAGGATTCAGATCACTGTTCTGTTCTGGGTGGACTTCAGATGGTCCTCAGAGGCCAGA
Source organism: Triplophysa dalaica (assembly GCF_015846415.1). Taxonomy (NCBI): domain Eukaryota; kingdom Metazoa; phylum Chordata; class Actinopteri; order Cypriniformes; family Nemacheilidae; genus Triplophysa; species Triplophysa dalaica. The sequence continues at coordinate 26,269,217 of NC_079547.1, read as the reverse complement.
ACTTCACATCTGAGACCAGAGTCGTCTTCTATGAGAAAACCCACGGTGAGGAGATTTAACACCAGCCATCACATGTAGAATCCCAGCTGATGTTTTCTGATTTCAACCATCACAACAAAAGTGACACAATATGAATCTAGAAACGTAACCTCGGTTCTGTAGCGTGTCAAGGGCTCCATACAATTTTTTTATATTTGACTTCTTTGGACGTTATCTTTTATCTGTAGAGAACATTAGCATAGGATTTGTTTGATGTGCTTTGCATATCCTGAAACTGGAGGTCCACACTGGAGCTGTTGTGATGTCACGGGTCGCATGTTCATCTGCAGTCTGCTTTGCAACAGCACAAGGGTGAAAAAAGAGAGATAAGGCTTGCAAAACAGCCTGCACATACGCCACAGACCCGTCAAACCTGGGCGATCACACCTACACACTCTACGTCACATTAACAACACAGCTTTCCTTCAAGTCACAGTTAAACTTGATTTATACGGCAGCGCTCAGAAGAACAACCTTTACAGAGTTCTTGTGAGGGATAAACTGCAGTTAAACAATATGAAAGAGAACGAGGAAGATAAAAAACACGTTTAGGGATGTGTTAAATATCCCAGAGGTGAATGTCATCAATGCAGAGGAGTGATCAAGACATAAAGCATTGAGATGGTGTAGAGATGAGCGTGTGACGCAGTCTTCATCTCCTCTTTCCATTGAGGTGAGCGGTGAGATGTGGTTGTGAGAGGATGTGGTTTATGTTCTGCACAGATATCATCTCTCTTTGCTCTGCTGTACGCTCTACAACACTAACACAACGGGACGCTGGGACTCACAGTCAAGAAACTTCTACATGTTCATCACATTACACACATACGACCTCTGACCCTAAATATTACATATTCTAAAGTTCCAACTGTAAAAAATGATGTTTTTTGTTGGTTCCAACTTAAAATAGTTAATAAGTTAATTCAACTTGGTTAACTTCATGAATTTCTCGTCTCGTTCAGGTAACTTACTCTTTAAGTTGAACAGCTATATTGTTTACAGTGAAATATAGTTCACCCAAATCAAACTCAGTCATCATTCATTCTCTCTCATGTGTTTGTAAATCTGTATGTGAGTCTTTCTTCAGTGAAACACAAAAGAAGATGTGAAATGATGTCATGAAAGTGAAATGATGACAGAATTCTCATAAAAAACCTGATAACAATCAAAAGAAACCGAGAAGAAGTGTTACTTGTCTAAACTCGTCTCTCCAATACCCTTTCTTTAAATGCGACCGAACTACAGGAACCATTCAACAAATTGTTTATTTAATAAAATGAACATACAACAAAATTCAACAAACTGTTTATTTTACAATTATTATACAATAAAATAATAATATGAATTTATTTTAACATTAATTAAATAATATATATATATATTTCTATTGTTAGACACTAGTCGAACACAAACCTGAAATTAGCTGCGGTCTTAAGGTCTATTTCTATTTAATGGTAATTTTCTGAATTAAAGAATAATGATTTTATTCCACCTCTTTAGAATGTTTATATAACGTTCATATAATGCTCTTTGAACATTTCTGCAAGAAGGGTTTCCTTAACGCTGAGAAACCGCACAAACTACAAACTTCCTTCGAAACATATGGCCTTAGCAACCACACAGAACACCATAGCAACCACATAGCACCAAGATGTGACATGCTCTGTCTCATGTGTAAATGAGTGGTTATTCTGCAGTATAAAGATGGTTTTATCATCTTAGGTGACTTACAGACATGGGAGGCCGAGGCAAAGGTTTACAGAGATAAAAGCACAGCTGTGAGTATTATGACATGTTTGGAGAGCAGAATAAAAATATTACATCATGACGAGGATTAAATAGTTCTTCTTCACAGAATGTGCTGTGTTTGGAAATCCCTCCGTATCGTGAGCCCAACATCTATCACCCGGTTAAAGTCAACTTCCACGTGCTGAACAGCAAGAAGAGTTGCAGCCCAGCCCAACACTTCACCTACACGCCACTGTCAGGTGAGATCTTCAATGTGAACAAATAACATCATGTCTGTGCTGTTCGCCCCTTTTTCAATGACCTCTCTTCCTGTTCAGTGCCACAGATTAAGGCGGAGCCTGTGGAGAATTACCACTACGCCCAGTTGGGCTGTGTCGTGCGTCCGGTTATGGGGTTGTCTCCTCCCTCATGCCGTTTGGCCGACAGCTGTATGTTGCCCAGCGGGCGCTCTCACTCCAGCATGTACCCCACTGCCCACTATCAACCCCCGCCCGCACACTACCAGCTGGAGCACGCGCTGCAGGGGGGCTCCCCGGGTCACTCTGCATGTATGTCAGTCACACGTGGCACAACCTCACTGTCTCAGTTCGGACCCAACGTCTACCAGAACACCACAGTAAGTGACGGCATCCAAGCGGCCACCTCCATGTTTCCCACCCTGGACGTGTCAGAGCTCTGCTCAGGGGTGGGTCATCAGAGGGCGTACGGCTCACGGGCGTCCCCGAGCGCAGGGAGATCTCCACCGGTCCATAGTCATCAACACACATACCTGAGCATTCAACATCAGAGAACCAACAGCCCGGTGAGACTCAACATAAAACAAGAGAACCTGGACCAGGCCTTCCTGGATGATGGTTTGTGCACGTCTTAACTTTAGTGTCATGCAGTGTGCATATCAATCAAAGGTTTAGGGTCATTTACTCTCGCTTTAGTCACTTTAGTCAGTTTCTTCAATTTAGAATTAAAGCAGATTCATTAATACTATAAAATAAAACAAATGTAATGAAAAGGTTCTTTTCTAGTGTCTTAAGGATAAGGATATTTCTGTCTGAGACGCTTTTCAGACAGACTTCACACTGACAATGAGCTTCAATGTTGAGTCATAAATCATTCAAACTTGACATTTGTAATGATCAAAATATGTATGCACAATTATATTTTTGTGCACAAGTCTAATTTCAGACATTGAAGATTTGCAATTCCCCTGAACTTTAAACGTAGTGTATACAGCCGCAGAAACAATTGAGAGAAAATTCCAAATTTCTGCTGAATTTCAATCAAATCAAAAGACTGTGAATGCGAAAGATTGACCACTTGTTTTATCTGCAGTACTTGAGGTCTAAAAATGTTTCCGGTTTCTACAGTTTTTATTTTCTGCAAATAAATACAAATAGAAACAAGATTCTTATTTGAAATGTGGTAAAATACTGCCAGTAGTAGTAGATCATCATTAAATCTAACCACATACCTATAATAGTACAAATATCTGAAATGGTCTCTTAATTTCTTTCCGTGGCTGTATAGAGATAGAGAGATAGAGAGAGAGAGAGAGAGATAGAGAGAGAGCTGTTTAATGTTTGTAGTGCTTAAACTCAAAAATAAATCTGTGACATTTAGTTTTAGTTTTAGACTCAGAAATGATGAAATAATATTACTTTTTTAAATTGTTTTAAGTTAAACATTTGGACTTGTATGTTAACTTGTTCATTTACAACTACATACATGTGTCCATTTTAAGTTGAGGACATCAATTCTAGTATAGAAACTGATGGTAGAATTAGGAAGTTTGTTGAAAAGAGCTGAAGCTGCTCACACAACTGTGGTATGTTTGTCATGATTGATTGATTGATTGATTGATTGATTGATGGCTTTATTTGGAGGTATGTGTGTGTGCGTGCAGGAATCATGAAGCAGTGAATGTAGACGAGTTGTGTTAATGTATGCCACTGCTTTATATGGGTCACTGACTGAGCTCTTAACACAGAAAAACAGGCCGGACTATTGATCTGATAACACAGTATTCAGTGACTCACAAAGACAAACTCATTGTGTTGTGTGGATCATTTGTTTGCTGTGGTTTTGTATAGCTGATTTGAATATCGCACAACACTCTTGTTTGTATTTGCGGTGGTTCATGTAGGTGTTGAGTTTCTATTTTAGCCATGATACAGCGGTATAAAAGCATCCTGTGCTTCTAAATTTAGACTGAAAAGTTTCCATTTATAGCCCACTGATCTGGTGTCAGCAGAACAACAGGAAACTGATGACAACTCTCTGCTGCCCGCTAGTGCACAAATCACTCCATTCACTTCACTTTCATTCCTGAAATATTCTTTAAACATTCAATAGTTCTGCAACACAAAATCAAAAAATCCTTCAATCAAGATACGATCAACAATAGTTCAACGAAGTTGTTCCTTACCTCATTGTTTTCCAAGTCAACATATCTTCATTTAAAGAGGTCTAGATATTTGTGAAAGATACAAAATATCTATAGTTTAGCTTTTTTTATATTTGATCATAAAGTCAATTTGATCTGTAATTGTAGTGTTTTAAAGGTCAAAGATTATGTTGTGATTTCTCTTTTGGCCATAAATCACACTCACTATACCAGTGTCAGAGGCAAAAATGATATTAAAACACTTGATGGTTTTCAATATAACTGCAATGGAACTGGAATTTGATGAGCAACAGTAATGTTATGTATAATCTTTGTTTTCTTCTTCCTCCCCCACAGTGAATGCTGTTATAAGAAAGGACCTCATTCATAAAAATGATTTCTGAAGCCCAGGATGAAGCGCATGATCCCTCAGAATATAACTTTGCTTTGTTCTCTGTTTAACTGCTGTTTTCATATCGATTATTTGTAAAGAGAAAGATCATTATTTTACTATGAAAAAAACTTTAGATTTATTATCACTTGATTTAATTATAAATGTTTATATATATATTTAGCTTATTTTCTATCAAAGATTGAAGTTATATTTATCTATGTGCATTTCAAATAAAATGTTACAAATAAAATAATGGAACAGTGTGTGTTGTGTTTGAATTGGATTTAAGTGTATTGTCATTGTTATGCCTCTGAATGTCATTTTATTTGTATAAAAAGTTCTTTGTTTATTCTAACTTAAGAATTCCATGTTAAAGTGAAACTACATGATAAGCATGACATATATTTGAATGTAAAGTGTTTTATGTAGCAACTGTTTTATGTAGCAAATAGAAAACAAACAATTGACATCATGGAGCAGTTTCTCTGAGATGATTCAAGTCTAATACCAGACTGATGTTATAAAGTTTCTTAACTGTAAACTGTTTGCAGTGACATCTCAAAATATATCAGAGGAATGTTTCTTTAGGCCTAGTTCAGGTTTAATGTATTCCATAATAAAATTATTATGAACTTCTTGAAAAATGAGACCATTTTATATTCCAAAATTACCTATTGTTTAATCTTAACTTGAAAATGACATTTTTGCTAACATGCTAACAGATGGATCTTCTGTCGCTATATTTTTCACACAAGCATTAGATTTCCTGCAAAAGGTAATGTGAAAATCTTTGGAATTTGTATTTTTCTTTTATTACTTTTAAAATTGTTGCCCCGGATTTGTTAATATGTTGTCCATGAATGCTATTCATTACACTAAAATGAATTATTGTTGAAAAAAACAACAAGGAGAGCAGATTCAGTTTTCTGTTTATTTATGTACTTAAAATAACAATAAACCAACCACAAAATGTTATTAACAAAGATAGATATAAAAACACTGTTCAGTTGAGAAGGCAAAAGAAAAATTCAGCCTGAATCTGAACTCACAGTGTTGGTAGAGCTCAGTGAAGAAAGCACATACAGCATCAAATCAAATCCATGAACACTGAACCTTTAATCTCATCCACACATTCATTCACTCTGTTTCTAGCGCTTCTTCTTGCTCTCTTTTTTCAGTTTCTGTCGGATTTGTTGAAGGGGTGCCTTTGGCTTCTTGTTCTGCTCAAAACCTCGTGTATCAACCGGCGCTGGAGTCTCTACCTACAAATACAATCAATCACAATAATATTCAAATGTCATCGCCATCATCACCTTTATACAGATAGAATATCTGCAGCACAACACTCCAATACTTGGACACATTTCATCATGGTTTGATGGAAAGCCTTAACTTTTTTATATTACAAAGACAACATGTTTAGTAGACTAACACGCACACACACTAAAGTCCATCCTGAAATATATATTTACATTTACATTTAGTCATTTAGCAGACGCTTTTATACAAAGCGGTAGGCAACAGAAGCATTGGGACAGCATAAGTACAACAAAATTATAAGTGCAATCAAAAAAAAGAGGACTGGTCTCATATAACCTAACACAGTATACACAACCATTCATTCATTCGTATATATATACATATATATATATCTATATATTTGACTGCATAGTAAAGAAAAAGCATCCAGCATTCACAGAAATGTTAAACAAAATCCCATAATAGACGTCAAGAGGTTGATTTAGATCATGATGTGCTTAAGTATGATTTTCACAAAGGATCTGAGAAACGTTAGCAGCTCAGGTAGAGAGTTTGGTTCCAAAATGAGATTTTTTATGTTTTAACTATGTTTTCATGTTTTTATTGAACATTTACATTTAGTCATTCAGCAGACGCTTTTATCCAAAGCCACTTATAATGGGTTTAACAATGGAAGCAATTGGAACAACATAAGGACAACAAAAGCATAAATCTAATAACACCGGTCTCAGAAAGCCTACCAGACTATACAGAGCTTAGGTTGTTTAATAGAAAGAGTAGAAAAAGAGATAGGCGGGTTAGATCGCTTGATTTTCTCTCAGTTATTATGGCTCAAATCAAAACAAACCAACCGCAGGTGAATTGATATGAACTGGAATCTCATTTTGGAATCAAAGTCTTCATATAGTTTGCATGACAAGATGAAAGAATGAATAAACAGACTCTTGTAAGATCTTACAGTAAACATAAGAGTGAGGGGTTCACACCTGCTCGTGGCTCTTGGATGTGGGTATTATTATGGCTAAAATACAGATGAGTTGAAAAATGGCCCCTAAGAAGAGACCGTAACGCAGAAGACTCTCGAGGAGTGTGGGCTCAGGAACTTCCGGTGGAGACAGATCCAGATCTCCAGACATGATTCTGTCTGCTCAACACAACAACAACACGTTATTCAATAACACTTCAGTACTGTAGTGCTACCATAGTAACTTCAAATCAAAATGACCCTTGTGAAAACAACTAATAAACATTCATGATGCATGACTAAAGCACGACATAAACCACATACATGCCAATAATTCACAGATTGAAGGATATTACTATGGTATTTAATATTACTGTGGTATTTAATATTACTGTGTTATTTAATATTACTATGGTATTTAATATTACTGTGGTATTTAATATTACTATGGTATTTAATATTACTGTGGTATTTAATGACATTTTGTGCAAATGTCCAAGCAAAACACATCGCGTCAGTGTCGCTGTGTAACTTCACTTTATTACGTGACGTACAGACACCTTAAGTTAAATAACATTGACTTGAATTACACACAATTAGAAATCAGTTACCTGATGAAATAAACCGCTGGGAGAGAGAAATATATTACACGATAAACTTCTGTTTGTTGTCAGCCTGAAGATCCGCCGCGTGTTGACGTCACATCCGGTAGGTTTGACGCGTTAGCGCCTCCTACAGTACGGAGATTTAACTGTTCAAAATCAGTCAAAAAACTAAAAGAAAGATTGATTCTGCTGGAAAACAACAATTCAAACTCTTATAGTTCCAATTTAAAACAATATAACTCCCATGACAACCGTTTAATCCATTAGAATGTGTTTGTTGTTTTATAAAATGCGACATCCAAAACATAATTACATCAACTTTGCTGCTTATGGTTACTTCCGGTAAAAAATCTTAAAAATCGCCTGTCATAAATATGTCACCTGTATCTCAAGAAAACAAAACCATATCACGAGATATCACTTCCATCTGTACTTCTAACACAAATGTAATTTACTACATTAAATTATTTTGGGGGGTAATTCTTGTCTTAAATACTCATTGTATTGTTATCTATTTCTATCTTACTTTATATTGAACTGCTGAAGAATGAGTTTGTCTCACATCAAGCATTTCAAACTTAAGGTAAAAATCTTTCTCTTTATTGTGATCACAAAATAATTAACAGATCAATCTCTTGATCTCCCATCTGTGACCATCTGTGACCCTGACGACAAAACCAGTCTTATGGGTCAATTTTTTGAAATTGAGATTTTTACATCATCTGAATAAATGAGACTTATATTGATGTATGAGTTGTTAGGATAAGACAATATCTGGCTGAGATACAACCGTTTAAATCTCTGGAATCTGAAGGTGCCAAAAATCGAAATATTGAGAAAAAAGCCTTTGGAGTTGTGAATCAGAGGCACTGTCGCAGGACATCCACTCACACAAATAAAGTTTTGATATATTTAAGGTAGGAAGTTTACTAAATATCTTCATGGAACATGATCTTTACTTCATATCCTAATGATTTTTGGCATAAAAGAAAATCGATCAATTTTGACCCGTAAAATGTATTTTTGTCACATCTGATAACCCATCAGTATCAGTTTCCAGCACAATGATTAAAGTGATGTGAAAACATGAAATGCTCCTCAAAGTTGCGTTCATATTAGTTTTATGAACGAACGGACTGTTGAAAAAAACCAAAAGAGAGAAATCTATTTAAAAGATCTTTATTTCCTATGATGAACTAATGGATAACTCACTGTTGACCTTCTAGCGGTTGGTTTGGTTTGGTTGAGGTTTCACATTGTTATTGGTACAGGATGACAAGAAGCTAAGAGTGGCCACAGGAAGGCATTCTTTTTTTTCTCCGCTGGCCGTCGTGTTCATTTGTACGGGGAATGGAAAGCATGCCAAAGCATCCACGAAAGGATCGAACGACACATGAACCTCCACGCAGGACAAACGGAACAGAAAGGCATCGGTTCTCAGTCTTGACACGCGGCGGACAGGTTAGAGGATGTTAGTAAGCAGACATGTTGGCAGTATTGCATTGGAAAGGTGGTGATTATACAGTAAGTTCCATTATTAGAAGACAACACACAGAGAAGTGTGTCCGGGGAGGGCAGGCCAGAAGACCCACGTCCACAGTGTCCCAGGGAAGACTGGGATTTTGTTGCTTGCTCCGCAGAGAAAAAACACCAGAACCCTGCAGTTTAAATTCACGTTCACACGACACATTTAGACGTTATTCTACATTGGTCCTATTGCAAACGACAACACACAGAAGCGCACGAGAATATTCCTATAGGCAGCTGTACACAGTCCAAGGCTGTTCCACAAAACACAGAAATGCAGACGGAATACAACATACATGACATTCAAGAATGAAAAATAATGGACTTGGATGCAAAACAGAATCCCCACATGAACAAATACTATAGCATGTACTACAGTCTGCACACTTTTTCAACCTATACAGTGTAACCTAAAATAACAGTACTATACTGTAGCTCTACTGTAATATACTGTATACTTAAGGTCAAGGGTATTTTAGTTATCTCAAATGAAAACTCTTCATTTACTGAAATCAAATGAAATATTGTCATTCAAATGATTGGAAAACTTAAAATGAACGAAACATTTAATTGTTGCCTCAGAAATGAACTGAAATAAGTTTAAGGCACTAAATTATAATGATAAAAATAAATGAATTTGAAATAAACACGTGAAAAATAAAATGACAAAAGCATATAACAAAATGGCTTGAAATTAACTAAATATTAAAGGTAATTGAAAATATGCATCAAACTAAAAACCAAACTATAACAATAACTCTGCTTCAGGTTACTACAGTAAATATTATGGTATACTATAGTATTTATTCATATGTGTTGAATCACATTTACACGAAATGGCCATAAGACTCTCTTGATTTATTCATTATTAAAATCTCCATCTTGCATTCTATATACTTCTGTCATGTGGTGTGAAGTATTCACTCATCCTTTTTTAAAAGAAAACAATTAAACTGTGAACAAACAACTTGAAACACCACATGTTTGTGTAGAGTATCGTTACACACACATTGCATAATAAAGTCATGCTGTACATAATAATGACCGTGTGTTTCTTATTACTGTAAGTGTTTATGTCAATATGATCATTGCATTGTTTATTCAGCAGAGCATCACTTTCATCTGAGATTATATCATTTGCTTTCAATTCTTGTGATTTATTTCAACACAAGACTGTCTTTGAACAGACAGTTACTGTACACGGCAATGACTCTCTCACAACGCTTGTACGTTATTACACTCAATGATTATGGCTTTGAGTTTCTGCATGTGGTGTGAACACATTGACAGGTGAATCACAAAACCCGTCCGGCCCATAATTCATCTCCAAATCAAAAGAGAGAAAAAAGACCACAACAATTAAGCAAATGTTCCCCCAAATTCTCATTCAAGACACAATTAACGTTAAAAAAATAATACAAAAATGAATTGTTGTTATTGAAAAACATATTGTATTTGAACAACTTATAGATGATTTCAAATTCTATTAAAGAAAGGAAATATGATGACAAAGTGACACATTTGAGAATTTACAGAGATCCGGTGATCTTATAATAGACATCATTTACTTTATTCAAAATCTCTTTGTTTCTCTTTTCATTTCTAGACGTGTCGTCGGCATGAGATTCATTTTAAAACACGCCTTCCTGAAAAGTCACAACCTGAACATATTTCATTCTTACAATTTTTCAATGTTCAGAACACAGATAAGACAAATGACACAAGCATGTGGACGGATGGAATAAAAACGCCAGCACAAGCACGAGTGGATCTAACACACAGCAGCTGAACTCTCTGTTGCAAATGTAAAAGACTTTTGAAAAACTCTTCTTGACATATTCTTAACACCCTTTTCAGGGAAATGTCATCAAATGTGCATTCAGTGCATTTATTCCTCTACACTTAATTATCAAAACGAGAAAAGTCACACACGATATACAGTAATAATGCTCTAATCTTGAAAACATGCTTCTATGTACATTGATTTATAGACACATGCTGTAGAAACAACTTTACACACGCAAGCTGAGCGTAAGGTGAGCTCTTTCTTCCCATTTCTTGACTTTCTAAGCGTGACCTGATGGAGCACGGGTGACCCCGGTGAACTGCCTCTGACCGTCTCATTTGAGTTCATCCTTTGGCATCTCGGAGAGTTTCGCTCCAAACAAACAAACATACAAACAAACAAACAAACAAACCAGGCATTGACGTAAAGCAGAAGCTCAATCGTGTGATGAAAATCCCGCAGTACATTCACAGCAGCTTCATGTGTGCCATGTGTGTGTGTGTGCGCGTGTGTGTGCATGTGTGTGTGCGTGTGTGTGTGTGTGTGCGTGCGTGTGTGTGTGTGTATGCGTGCGTGTGCGTGCGTGTGCATGTGCGTGTGTGTGTGTGTGTGCGTGCGTGTGTGTTTGTGTGTGTGCGTGCGTGTGCGTGTGTGTATGCGTGCGTGTGCGTGCGTGTGCATGTGCGTGTGTGCGTGTGTGTGTGTGTGTGTGTGTGCGTGTGTCAGGATTGATGTGATGGGATCATGCTCACTTCTAAACACTACAGATATGATAGACGTCTGTTTTTGGCACAGTAACTGCAGCAGTACAGTAAATAGGATGTGTCTTTACACAGATTATATGTAAACCATGCTGAACTATGACCTTGAATTGAACATTCATTTATATTGCCATTATTACCGCTTATAAAATATATTAGCCCATAAATTCCCATTTAGCGTCACAGTCCTCAGCTTTGTTTCTTTTCTTCCTGTTTGAGCAAAATCACAATGACGTCTATTAATTCAAGAGAAACCCAACAGTCTAACATTCCCGTTGACAATGAAAACAAATCTGTTCTACATGAGTTTATGACTTTACATCACTGAGTAAATCATCTTTGATGTATACGAAACAAGCTGGCTGTTATTTTCATTTTCAATCAGCAGAAATAACTCTGTTTATTGCCGTTCATGAGCCTCCTGCAAACTCTAAACTAAAGGACATGAATGTACATGAAAGTGGGGGAATCTCACACTTCTGTCTTTTTCTTCACTTTTGAATTCGGATGGTTTTTCGCGCTCAGTCAAGACAGCTGGGGAAATTTAGGTCGCGAGATAAAAACAAACCAAAAAATACCTTAAAAACTCTTCTATGATGCACGATGAGTCATATCTTCATTTTTTCAAGTATATTCATCAGAATATGTGGTGATGTGAGGGGGCTGTGGGGTGTCATGCAGCTGTGGGTGGGTCGGTTCGTTAGTGTGTTAGTCGGGCTGGGATTTAATAAGTTACTTCTTGGCCCACAGAGCGGCGAGAGCGCCGTCGATATCTTCCTCGGGTTGGAGGGGATGCCACTGAGCGATGGGTCGACGCGGGTTCGTCAGCATGTCAGACCAGTGCTTCGACGACGTGGCTGCAGCTTTGCTTCCAATGAAGATCTTCCCGATGGCGTCATTCTTGCCGATCTTGTCGTAGTCAAAGACGGTCACCGCCACGATGATTTTCTAGGGAGTGGAGAAATAAAAATCATTCAGGTTAATAGGAAAATGAACTATGGTTTTATTATAGTAAAAGTGTAGTGAACATAGACTATCATTGGTTTTACACAAACATTATGGTTAAACTATGATTACAGGAAAAAAGCTCATTCTGACATTGAAATACCAAAGTATTGAATGTTGGGGCTAAAGGAGCTGAATCTCTTAAAATATTCTCCAAATCTGCTTGTTTTCTCTGACAAACAACAGTAATAACCCAAAACAAAATCAAAGGAAAGATTGTGGATGAATCTGAGAAGGTCTGAACCTGCATCTGCTCCAATGGAATCTCAAAGCTGAAGGATTCGTTGTAATACGGGTTGAGAGTGTTCTTTTTCACCGTGGTCTTCTTCTTCTTCAGACGCTTTCCGTTCTGCAACAGCTGAATCTTGACGTACGGATCTGTGAGAACACATGACACATCATGAGCTGATGAACGGAAGCGTGTGAATGACTGTTTTGATGAGCGGGGTCTTCAGTCTCCTCACCAGACAGACCACCAACATCCATCTTCTTCAGGTTCTTGGCCTCCAGGATGCAGACGGTGAGTTTGCCCGCTGTGGGAACGTAACGCAGCGAGATACAGATGTCGCCCAGTTTCTCAGGCTGTACGGGTCACAAGAGAGAGAGCGGGTGAGAACCATCCACAAACACCAGTGTAATATGTGCTGCGATGATTTATACTCGCCTCCTCTTTCTCAACACTGTCCAGGTCTCTCCACTCTTCGATTGGTTGACCCAAATCAATGGTGTTCATGGGTAATTTTACCTCACCGATGATGTCATGCTTTGAGAAGCGATCGTAGTCGTACACCGACATGACCAGAGTTTTCCCGCCCAGGTCCTGGTACGGCACCTGACGGAGAAAAGAATCAACATGGTGTGAGGTCAGAGACATGATGCTGTTGGGCTGTAAAATAAACCCAAACAGATACCAAAGATGTTGTGAGGGGGTATGCTGAATTTTTTTTGCTTTTAATGCTTTTCTTTAAACATTTTTAAAATTGACTGTCATTTCAGGAATACTGTCTTATAACATATGATGAGGTGATTATACACAGACATGTACATGTGAAGATCTCCTCACGCTGGTATCTGATGTATTTTTAGCAGTGATGTCTGTGTGTGTTTATTAGAGAGAGACTTCGGCCCCTCAGGAGCTCATTACAGACTCTATAACACATCACAACTCAAACACTTGGACTGGAGAGATATAACAGCATCACCACTGAACAGCACTGCGTACACACACACATACAGACACAGTTTTCTGAATTGACTATAGGTCTGTTTACAGAAGGTCAAATGATCGTTTTGGTTTCATTCTATCAATTACTAACAATATTTCTCCTAAATTTCAAATCAAAATCTATTCTGCATTTATTTGCAGAAAATGAAAACTGTTTTCAGACCTCAAATACTGTAAAGAAAACACGTTCAGATCCACTTTTAAGCATCAGAACAGTCATTTTTCTTTCTACATGAATTTAGGAAAAGATCAAAATGATTTTTATGTGATAACCTAGATTATTCTCACAGTTTTCACGTTGCTTTTGTGTCCCTCCTGAGGTTTGATTTTGTTCAAATTCAACAGACTAATACATCTGGAAATGATGATGAAATTAACATTTGAAATGGTCTCTTTGTGTTTCTTCACAGCTGCATTTATAATATTCATCAGTTCATATTATTTGATAGATTTTTGGCATCTGCTTTACGAAGAAACATTAATTCTAGGGAGTGGAATACTACTGTAAAAGTGTTCTTGAGAAAGCAGAACCCTTAAGAACAAACAGATCTATATATACAGTATGTCTCTAGACGGCACATGATCGGGGATGTAGATTTATCTCTCCGGCTCACCTTGAAGACGAAGCTTTCGTTGAACACTGGATTGAGGGTCTTTTTGTGCACTTTAGTGTCAAACTTCTTCTTCTTATCTGGAAGCAGAAAGACTTTAACGTACGGGTCAGAGGTTCCGCCAGAGTCCATAGAGATCAGATCAGCACACTGCAGGATTCCCACCGTCAGCTGCGACCACACCACAGATAAGAACAAGAGATGAATATAACTGATGAAATCTCCTTCATACCTCACTGACAGCAATGAGAGTCAGAAGACTAACAGAGACTTTTGCTGAACAGCTCTGAGACCTCACAGTCTGCGATTAACAGTCTGAGATGTTACTTTAAATACATATTTCTCATCAAATCAAATCCTCCATTAAAGGAGTTTTTTACTGTTTAATGTTGATAACAGACGAGCAGACCCACATCCATGAGATATTAATAAAACACACAGCACGAGCACAACGTCATCTTATAAAGAAAATAAACAGGACGACATGAGATCTCTTTAATAACCAGACATCAATGAGATTATTGGAGAGCAAATGGACACTTTTACTCAAGTCTCGTCTGTGTCTCAGATATTTCTACTGAGATAATCTGACCAACCGTCTCGATCGCATGTTCATTTGGCCAGAAATATAGTTAAGATAAGAATAGATCATAAACTGATGATGAGATGAATTAAAGGAAGAGTTCACCCAAAGGCCAAGATGATGAACTGATAACAAGTTTCATTATAACAACTGAAATAAAAAGTGAAGAGATGAGATGCAGTAGCAGAAGATGTGCATTACACTGATTTACTACGGTAAAATCACACACAGCCTTCAACATTCCAGAAATATTCACAATTATTAATAACATTCGCTCTGAAATTCAAATGTATTTATACATTTCACATCTTTCAAAAACCAGAAACCAAAACTAGTCATTTACAGAAAATGATTTACTGAATATATTTATCGTTTTTTGACTGTGGTGAGAACATGGTTCATTTGTGTTACCGTGGTGACAATAGCATGCATGTTTATTTTGGGGGTTTATTTGTAGTAAACTTTGGTAAGGGTTGAGGGTCACAGAATGCTCTTATACACCTTGATACTCTTGTTTAAAGCTTTATATGGATATAATGATATGGATGTTAGATATTCTGCTGAATCCACGAGGGAAGAACATAAGAAACAGCAGAAGAACAAGTCAAACACACGTCACGCTAACCTTATTGTCCTGGAAGTCATAATCTAAAGAGTACTGCAGTTTCCCCAGTTTCTCCTCCTCTTTTTCTTCTTCCTTCTCCTCCTCGGTCAAACCGGTTTCTCCTTCTTCTTCATCATCATCATCCTGATGTGTCTGTGGAGCCAACAGCAAACACACGTGTAAACAGAACACACGTGACATGCGCTTCCTGACTATAAGCATGCCACAAGCTCAGATCCCTGACAGGAAAGATGCTTCTGAAGACTTTCATCCACATCAGCACCTCAGAGAAACCACTCACAGAGTTCACAGCTTTCATTGGTGACACTTCTCTGTTGGATTTCTTCATTTAGAACAGATATATGTTGTCCATGTGACTCTACATTTAACTTCAATAACACAGAGAGAGAGATTAGATTTGAGTCCTCGCTGTGGTACCTGCTCATGGAGAAGTGATCACAGGACATGTTTTAAAGAACAACACACTCCTGTGCTTTCTGCTATTTTCAGCATATGAGACGCTGACGCTGTTGTTCTTGAGATGTTTGAACATCATCCAGACTGGACGGAGAAATCTCTAAAGCACAGAAGTCATTTTTAGCTTCTATAAACAGGCCGTTATCAGTGTTGGGTGAGTTACTCTGAAAAAGTTATGAATTACTAGTTACTCATGACATATTTAATAGTGTCATTAGATTACTGTACAAATGACTCTCTCCAGAGAGTATTTAATTCTTTTATTACTAATTACTTTCTATATCCTACACAAGGTTCTTTTAGTTTACTAAAATTAAACTTTGAAAACGTTCCTGTTCATTGAAATCAATTAAATGTTGACCTAAAAATTATTGGAAAAACTTTGCAATATGTTTCGCTAAAAATGAACTGAAGTAAGTTTAAAGCAGTAAAATTACAATGATAAACAAAAACTAAAATAAAAATAAAGTAATCTTAGATAGCAACTTTAAAAATAAACCAATAAATGATAAAATGACAGAAGCATATACCAAAATTGATAAAACTTTTACTAAAATTAACACAAAAAGTAAAAGTCTAAAAATAAAAGCTGATTTAAAATATGAATAAAACTAAATCAAACTAAAATCAAAACTACAATAACTCTGGTCCTACATCAACCTCGAGTAGAATAGATTCAAGGATAGACATGAAAATTTAATTCAAATAAATAACTAATAAATAACTACATCAATTATTCTTATTAACTGACTTAAGTATTTAAATGTGAGAAATATACATTAAAGCATATATTTTAAAGTTAGACTCATCCTTTTGATGTCATTTCCTCTATTGAATATATAACACAGTATTAAGCGCAGTATTTAGTCCTTTAATTACTAAAAAATCCCTTAATCTAGTTATTCAAGGGGAAAGTAATTAATTAACATGAACTCATTACTTTGTAACTTAAACCCAACACTGGACCAAAAAGTATTTGCATACTTGTAACACTTAAAAACCTCTTGAACATCATCACATCAGATAGAAAAACATCAATGACCCGTTCTGAGGCTATTATTGGTTTTAAAAGTGTAAAAGTGTCGTCAACTCTTGTAAACATATCCTTTCAAAACAAATGCCTCTTGTTTGATATTTCGTTGTCTAATGTGATGACACGCTCTTGAAAAGTGTTCAAATACATTTGAGGCCTTTAGTTTAAAGAAGATCTGTGAAGACTGTTGTTATATTATAAACTAATCTTTTTGAAAGACAATATATTTAAGATGTTGCATAAGCACAAGACAACATAGGATTTTAATGTGCCACCAAAAGAAAACTGTCACTCTCAAGTCCAACCATAACCATAAGTGTGTATTCTAGAAACAAATTAAAGGGCACGGGAGACGATGTGCTAATATTTTCAACAAATCATTCTTCAATTTCAACTGAATTATGTTACAAATATAAAAGTTCATCATTAGTTCATCATGATTATAGAAAAGCAGCATCTGTTTTTATGATGACGGTGGGTTTCTGGGAAAGGCGTTTAAACACAGCCGTTTAACACATGCATTCAGACTGACTGACTAGTGATAGTGAGCTAATGAATACTTCATTCATTCACACCTAAACAATGTTGTTATCTTCATCTGCTTATTTGATCTGCATTACAACATTCCTTCAGTTTTAATTATATTATTGTCAAGCAGCAGAAACAAGAGGCTTAAAAAGGGAAGTTACAACAGCCATTCCATCCACCCCCCCGTGCAGTGCCAGCACACAGCAGTGCCGTTCGCCCGTCCACCTACCATGGTGCCGATGCCCACGAGTGTCAACAAATGCGGCGCATAAGACAGATATCAGGAGAGAGAGGAGAGAGAGAGAGAGAGAGAGAGAGAGAGAAAGAGAGAGAGAGAGAGAGAGAGAGAGAGAGAGAGAGAGAAAGAGAGAGAGAGAGAGAGAGAGAGGGAGAGAGAGAGAGAGAGAGAGAGAGAGAGAGAAAGAGAGAAAGAGAGAGAGAGAGAGAGAGAGAGGGAGAGAGAGAGAGAGAGAGAGAGAGAGAGAGAGAGAGAGAGAGAGAGAGAAAGAGAGAGGTTGAAATCACAACACAGCAGAAAAACACACAACCAAAAACACTCAAGACACATAACAGCACCTGTGCTAAATGACCCAATGAAAGATTTCTGTGTCAATCCTGTTACACTGAGGTGTCCTTCTACCAAACACATGCCTTTAACATCTCAAAACTGAAGAATGTCTTAACATTGCGTGTCCCTCTTTCATTGCAAATAAATAATAAATAACAATATGTGTCTTTAAAAAAACAACAGGGTTGAGAGTTGCAGAGTTTATTTTGATAACAAAAATATTATAGCATCGGTTTGTTTAAAAGAAATATGCAAATGTTTATGTGGACATTGGTTAAAAATTATTTTATTCATTTGTACTGTATATTAAATAGAAAAATAACAGGCTTGAAATTTTTAGAGTTTATTCTGATATATTATCTGAAAGGCTATACAAATATGTGTAGAGATATTTATAAAATAATTTGGGTTGTCAAATGATTGATCACGATTAATCGCATCCAGAATAAAAGTTTGTGTTTACGTAATATATGGGGGTGTACTGTGCATAGTAACTTTGTATTCATGAACACATACACATAAATGCATATATTTAAGAAAAATATAACAATTAATTAACGTTGATATAGAATTTCAATTATTAGTAAATATATTACAATATACTTTCTAAATATTTCTACAAGTATGTGTATCTTTTTGTGTTTATAAATACAGACTTAACATGCAAATACACAGACATATATAAGGTAAACACAAATTTTTATTCTGGATGCGATTAATCGCTATTAATTGTTTGACAGCCCTAAAAATAATGTAATATTTCTCAAAATATATATAGAAATGTAATAGGGTTGGAAGTTTTGAAATTTATTTTGATATATTATCTGAAAGGCTATAAAATATACGTTGAGATATTTATAAAATAATTATATATTTCTCAAAATATATTTAGATGTTTATGTAAAACATTTGTGAAAAATATGTTATTCATATATATATAATAAAATCGAAATGTAACAGGGTTGAAAGTTTTGGAATTTATTCTGATATTCTAACAATATATAATTTTTCAAAGAATTGTTTGCTATTTAAAATGACATTAACCAGGCCGGCCATGTGAAACCTAACCAGTATTTCAAATACACACAGCATGAAGTCAAAACTGACTATGACTGGAACATGTTTTGCAGAATAACCTCTGAAGTGTCTGTCTTTTACTCATCGTGTGAACAAATCTTGGTGCAGTTAACATCCAATGCATCATTTCTCTTTAAAGGAAACGAAAGGCTCATAAACAAAATACAGAAAATCCTGAAGCTGAATCACATAAAAGACTTAAAACACAGGAATCCGGTTTGAAATGAATATATATCTATTATTGGTATTGTGACCAGATTGGCAGATCTAGTTTTAAATCGGAACAGTGAAGTGTGAATGGATTGAAAACTGGTTTACATACATCACCCTGCATGTTCTTCATGTTGAATCCGTCTTTGCCCTTCTTGCCCTTCTTGTTCTTCTTCTTCTTACAGCAACATTTCTTAATGATGCAGAAACAGCAGGTGAGGACGAGGAGGGCGGCCACCACAGCAATGGCGATGAGCGCCCAGGGAGGCACTGCAAAGCATCATGGGAAAGAGAAGCTGATGTCTTTCTTACTAATGAGTCAGACAAATCAATTTCTCATTCTACACTCAATTGTTTTGTCCATATGTGGATGTGTATATACGTGAATGTAAATGTCGGGTCATGAGCTGGCACAGAAAGATTCCAGCAGGATAAATGTAGAACGCTTTTGTTTCATTGCACTTGAAGATGTGAGAGAAGGTCAGTTTGCGGTGTTCTCTAATGGCTAGACAATTTGGCCAGCGTTCAAATCCATAAAACATCTTCAGCAGCACATTAAGATGATGACGCACCGAATTATTGATCTCTGTAAAACATCTCTGCAGGACTTACGTGGGATTTTATCGATCTCGTTGAGGAACTTGCTCTTGATTTCCTCAAACATGTCGTTCTTGCTGGGTCCCTCAGACTCGGTGGAGTTGTCCGCCAGCGTGGAGATGACCAGAGCGGGCGTCATGGTCATGGTGTGAGACGGGTGGGTGCCGTCCGGTCCCGTGGGCTCTGGACCCACCATGGGCTCTGCTTTCTTTTTGAAGAGATTCCACTTCATGTTCTCTGGATCGACCGTCACGAACCCTGAAAGATTCAGAAAACATCATTAGTGGCCTGTGGACCAGAAGTGTTCACCAACTAAACCAGTTCAGTGTGTTTGTTTTTCATGTCAACTGAGCCACTTCAGCGATCAGGACTGTCTTTTAATCTTAAATGTGACAATACAGACACAAAAGGCTCTTGTGTCACTCTTAATAAACTGAAAGAGGACAGAAACAAACACTCAGGCTTTAAAACTTCATGGACAGCATTAAATCATTGCACATCTGTTTCACATATCCTCATCTTGTACAAACCGGAGGGAATACAAGATTAAAGACAGAATACATCAGAGAGATCTCTTCAGGCTGTTTGGTTTATTCCCAACAGAAAAAGAGAAATTTCTATCGACGTGCCGGGGAAAAGAAACACAACAAGAGCAAAAACTGAGACACGAATGAACAAAAACAGATTCACAATGAGACAAAAACACACAACTGTTGTTTTAAGAAACTAAAGACTACAATTACATTCCCTTAAAACACAGAGTGGACTGCATTTGATATTATTTAATGACTTCTGTAACTTACCTCGACACATTGAGAGAAAATGAATTAATTAACATTTATAATAAAGTCTTCAATGGTTGAAAAGATCTTTGTAGTAGAGTAGGCGGGGCGAGACCGTGGTTCGAATCACTTAGGAGATTGCGAGCATATAAAAATGAAAGAGCGACCGGACCGTCTAAGAGAGAGGACCGGCCCCGAACTTGTGTTATGTTTGTGTTTGTATTTATGTTTTGTTCGCCGGCGGTCGTCCGAGGGGCCGCCGGCTGTTATATTACTTTATTAAATGTTTAAATGTTTGCCGGTTCCCGTCTCCTTCCTTCCCTTTTATGGAGATGTATTACAATCTATTTTCTTGTTTTAAGTCTCAAAATGAGATTCATGCTTAAAGCAAAATGTATTTATTTAAAATAGATCTAGGCATATATTCTTGCACGCTTAGTTCTCAATGTATTGTTGTTTGTGTGTTATTTAATTTAAGGTTTCTCCCTGGACGCAACACAACCATAAAAACATATCAATATGAATCTCGTCAAAGCCGTCTATTGATTCATCAATCAAACAGATTCAAACAGGGTTTCATTCACCACATGCACATCTCTCCTCCAGGTGAAGACAGATCAGATGAGGGATCATTGATAAACACAAGTCTTTTTATTGAGTTTTCTGACATCATCTGGTGACGATTGTTGATCGACAGCGTCTCTGTTCATCAGGAGCACAGATGTCGAGAGAGGACACGACCTGTGTATGTGTTTTTTACATGATAAACCTCAATGTACAGTTTGAAAGCACTGACTGTATACTATTAAGATCAAATATTAAAGGCTTTGAGTAAACGCATTTGCTTAATGAAGAAATAAAAAGTGTAACGCATAAGATAAAAGCATCAAATGTCAATTTAGTCTCGTGTAGCACCACTATCAACAGCGCTTTGGTTGTTTCCAGACGGACCGTTAAAGAATGCGGCACATGTCATGAAAACCCTGTAGAATTCATCCAATCAGGTGATGACTTTGAGCATGCTGAAGTGTGCCATGAGCACGTGAGCGTCACATCTGACGCCGAGACTAATGTCAACTCAACATTTAAATCTGCATGTTAAACTTGA
>NC_079547.1:26209844-26242344 GCF_015846415.1 Triplophysa dalaica | reverse complement strand
AATCAGCATTTCTGTGATTTTGTGGGTTCATAAATTACCTTTCAAGGTTTTATCCACCGTCTGTGAATAATGGAGGCTGTTTTGAAGTGTTTTGGTATTATTTGGGGTGCTGAGTGATATCAATAAGTTACCAGGCCTCTCCCTTTTGTTTATTTATCATGGAAACTCTGGTAATATTTGAGACCCATGATCGCAGTGATCTTTTGTCTGGTTCGGGATCACTGGTCGGGATCACTGCTCAAATGCTGACAGGTATGGTCATATATCATTAAACGCAATACAACTATAGGCTATACAAAGTATACGCAAAGCCTTTCCATCACATCAAGAAACAAGTTAGTAAATTTTAGTAAAATCATCCCGTGTGATTGTGTCTTGTGATTGTGTGAAATACTGATGTGAGGAGGTCATTTTTAAATCACAGGAAGTCTCCAGATAATACTGATGACCTGTGAAAACTGTGAATGGTGCTCATGTGTAACCTAAAGTTACGCTTCAACCAAATTCAGAGAAGACTCCAATCAGACCACCAACTGATGTAGATTTGTGGGGGTGTGCTTACACCAGGTGTTTCAGTATTTTCTCTTTTAGATAGAATGCATCTTTTGTTAACACACTTTTATTTCTGATATTTTACACGTCTAATACATGCATTAGCAACTTATAACACACCAAACACACATAAAAGAATGCCATATGACCCCATTTTAAGTCACATGTGTGAAAGAAATTGACAGGGGAGAGAAAATATCTCTAATTTATCTCTGTATAAAACAAAATAAGTCTACAGTAAGTCCCCACAGAGATAGTGTGTGTGTGCGTGAAGTCTGACCCGTCCAATCTGAACATGTCATCTTCTACTTTATTAAAACCATGAGATAAAGTTAAATCCTGTTGTGTTTCATAGATGGACCGAGTCCAGATTAAATGAACACAGATTTCCTCAGACAGTGATGTACAGTGAGGAATATGTCACGTAACACTATAACCCTCAATTATCACCGCAGACGCTCTAGAACCATCATATCAGGCTTTGACGTCCCTGAGGAGAGATGAGTTTCCTGACAATGATCTAACCCACATCCAGAAAATCTCTGACCTACATACACTTGAGTGTGATTTCATCTCATTAACCCCAAATACTGTACCATGATCTAATTATAACACTGAAGACACATGAGGTTTGCTCACACGTCTACAGTATTTGCTCATTCATTCACATCTTCTCTGATACACATGACACTGATGAAGGAGAATATTCTGCTCTTCTTTGGGTCTCCACTGAGTCTCATGTTTAGAGGATCAGAAGTGTTAGTGAAGCTCAAATCTCATCTACACAAACAAATATATTCACATCTCCAGCAGCGAGAAGACAAGGTGCTTCATCTCTCCTGTAATATCATTCAGAAACTCATATCATCTGTATGTCTGAAAGCCTCGGGGGAAACTTTCTGGTTCACACATTACATCCCACTAGAACTAGAACACAAAACCCAGATCAAGACCACCAGCCTGATTCAACACCACTTAAAATGACCGTCTTAGCATTTGACTGTCCAGCATAAATATCAACATGTCTTAAACCTTCATAAAGGGCCAGTTCACCCAAACATGTAAATTCTGTCACTACTGACTCTCCGTATCAATTTCTTTGTTCTTTTGAACACAAAGAAAGATGTTTGGAAGAATGTTTGCAATTTTCTGTTCGAAAAAAAAGCAGTAGGACAGCAAACGGTTCTGGGGCACCTTTGACTACCATTGTCATATTTCCCACTATGGGAGTCAAGGATGTCACAGAAATGAAAATCACTGACATTCTTCCAAATATCTTCCTTTGTGTGCAGCAGAATAAAGAAATGCATACGGGTCTGGAACAACTTGAGGGTGAGTAAAGGATGACAAAGTTAAGATTTTTAGGTGAAATGTACCTTTAACTGATGGAGCTACAAAACAAATCTATCCATAGAAGGACATGTTAGTGCAAACTCTTTCATCAACGTGCATTATGGGGACATAATGAGACTTTCTTGTACATTATAACGTGAAATGAAGGTTTCACAGCAACATTCACAAACGGAAGGAACCAGAGGTGTGATACAGTTTTGTGTTGAAGTGAAAGTGTATTGTGGGATGGATTTGGTACGTTCATAAAGACTGGATGAGGAGAGTACAGTAGGTGAGCGGGGGGGCTGCTGATTTATTGATCTTTCTGCAGTCTATACACACACACACACACACACACACACATAAACACATACACACACATGTTTACAAAGCAGCAAGCAGATGCATATACATAATAAATATATAAACACACACACACACACCCAGTCAAGCAAGAAAATTGATTTAATATTTCATTCAAACTCAAACAAGAGTCTTAAACGGTGAGCTCATCTGAAACGTCACAAACTTCAGGATAAAACTCAATAAAATACTCAATTTATACCAAATATTCTACTGTTTACTTCAATATTTGAGTGATCCACATCCATGAAGAATAATTTAATACAGACACACTCAAAATCATCAATAATCACCACACATACACCTTCTCACTAATCATCACGTCTTTTACTCCAAATTATATCATTTAATGAAATAACCAGTTTTATATGAGTTTGTAGAAAAGTGAAATGTGTTGCAGTGTATGTATATGTAAGATTGTGTAGAGTATGTGCTGTATACTGTGTAGTGGACTGTGAGACTGCTGCGTTATCTCATTGTAAGACGCTTGAGAAACACTGAAGTAGTTTGAGTCTGAATTAATCATAAGAACCCCTTTTTTTACACAGATGTGACTGACATCAGGTAATGTTTCCAGAAAGACATAAAAGATCATGTACATATATAGGTGTAAACTTATATTTTTCTACACTGTACACTGACAGCTGTTTAATAAAGTGTCATTCTCTCTTTATTTTTTAGTTTTTTTAAGTTTTCATCTTGGTACCTCAATGAAAATCCATGAACTGCACAGTTATTAGTCTTCTCTCAACTCACGGGTGAAGTATTCTGGTGGAGTCTGGACGTCCTTTACATCTTATTTGTCCCACCGTGTTAATGGAAAGATAAAGAGACAATCTTTCTCTCTCTCTCTCTCTCTATCTCTCTCTCTCTGTAATGCTGCAATGCAGGGTTTTAACCGGAAATATAAAGGCGCATCATGCGGAGTGATCTCCTCTCTCTCTCTCTCTCTCTCTCTCTTAGACACACACACACAGTCCATTATCACACATGTAAGCTATATTCTTCTATTCCATGTGTACATCACAGAATTTCAGGTCTGACGTGTGATAAAAAAAACTGAAGTTCAGTTGTATGTTTGGGGAATTGGGTGAGATGTTTTGGATTTGTGTTTACTGTTTTGAAAATGCGAGGCATAATTTCAAGAAATGTGCTTAAGCAATCGAGAAAAACTGTAATCATAAGGAATAAATCAGACAACTTTCAAGTCCCAAAGTGATTCTGATGACAAGTTTTAGATGGATGTTATCAAGCACCAGTTATTATTGGTGGACACATGGGTTTCTTATTTTTGATTTAGATTACCAGACAAGTTTTTTTTTCACAACATAGCAAGAACATGTTTATTCACACCCACATGAAGAAATACTGTAGTATACAGACCTTTAGTAGTATATTTACTATAGTAACATGTGGGAAGATGCAAAGTTACTGTAGTATTTTACTAAACCTTACTATAGTAATTTTTTTAATATACTCCAGTATTTACTACAGTTTATCCCCTTAAATGACAAAATACTTTAGTAAGAAAAAGTGTTCATAACTCTATATCACTTTTAATTGAATATAGTTTAATATGGCACGTTCTGAATTACACTACAGTACTCACGTGAAAAATACTGTACTGTAGTATAATTTAGTGTTTACTATAGTAAACTGTAGTAAAATTCCTCTTAGACACTATAGTGTTTTGGAACATAACCATAGTGAAAATGAAAGTATACTAGTATATTAGTTACTTGATAATACTACAGAATAGTGTATTATAAATCAAAACAAAGTTCAATAATCATTAAAATATACCACAATTTAGTACAGTTTACTGTAGTGAAATACTAAAGTTGGGCACGGGTGAAATAAACACTCTGTTTGGCTCAAAGCTCTTTAATAACTCTTAAAGAAACTGTCAATCAAACATAGCTGAACATCGGCTCCTGTCACGAACTCACGGCTCTCAGTTCTCTCCTCCGCAGTGCGTCTCTCTCCCGCGAAGGTCGAACAAATTAGGCCAGTCAGAAACTCTGGCCCACATCCATACTCTCTGAAGGCCTTCAAACCAGTCACATCAGGATTTCAGATATCCGCCCCATCTCCACATGACACGCAGCATCATCACAGACCCACCGCTTCATTCTTTCAATGTTCCAGTCATCTTCATAACTGCATTTGGAAAGATCAGCATCACACTTCAGACACACACACACTCGCTGGATGTTTCCACACTCTTGTTTCCTAGAATAGTAAGATCGATAGATGCACAGCCAGGCAGGTGGATATCTCTATCTATCCTAAACCGAACACAGAGAGCAGAATGAATCAGATCTAGGCCAAAAGCCCAGAAAAGGGTCGACCCACTGAGAAACAAAGTTTGTGACAAATCACATGCCGGCACCGCTGCACCTTCTCCAAAATAAACCTGCTGTGCATCACATACACATCTGTTCCACAAGTAAGAGGATAAAACTGTTAATGTTCTCTGGACTGTGAACAAAAACAAACTTCTTCCATGAAAGATGCTCTCAGACAGACACTCATGAGACTGAAACACAGCACAAGAATTCAAAGAATGTTTTGGTCACATCAGACATCTGACATCAACGTACAGTTCATGATTTTGCTGAAATCTGTTTTGAAACTCAAGAGGAGACACACCAACAAAAGTCTCAGTCGAATGTCATGGCTGTCTGAGGGTATTACACACAACTCATGTGCTCTGGAGAGTTTCAATGAAGAAGTGTGACTGCGTCTGTATTGAGGAAGAAAATCAGCCTGTAATCCGTGACTAAGCTCTTGTCAATATAAATAGGATCAAAAATCATTTCAATTCCCCGAACAACTGATCTGAAAACAGCTTGTGTTCTCAATACTCAACCTAGACTAACCATTACAATTAACTACAAACACTGTTCTCAGATCTGCACAAACTTCAGCTCTAAAGCCATAATGACAGATCGCCAGGAGGGGGCGGCAGAGCAGCACAATTCATCATATACAGCTCTCTCTCTCTCTCTCGCTCTCTCTCTCTCATTCACCGTCCAAAGCCACGCCTCCTCCAATCACATGAATATATTTCATAAATCCACGTAACGAATTACAAACTAAATCCATTCAATTCTTCTGGAATCGTGTTCATACCTGTCCAAAAGAAAGAGAGCAACCATGGTATCGTCTTTCAGACCCTTGGCCTGCCGAAGCTTTCTCCAACATGTAAAAGATGAACTGATCTTAATTCCAGTTTTTCCTCCTTCATGATTCAGATGTTTTCACGTTACTGCTTTTTCAAAAACAGACTTTTGTTTTGTAGATTTATTTGTTTCTCAGGAGAGTTTGATTGTTGCTGATTGTCCGCTGTTCTCCCTACATTGACACATTGGACACGAGGGCGCTGATGACGTGTGATGTCTGTGTGAATAGGGTTAGCATTGGTATGCAAAATACGTTGGCTGAAAATGTACACATGACCAATCACAGAGTTCGGCCAGAACGTTTTGATTGGGCAAATGTTTTTGGGTCCTACGCCTTTCACAGACAATGTATAATTCTAAAAATATTATTTGACTTCTTGATTGCTATCAGGATGTAAACAGATTTCCAACCAACATCACAAAAATGTTTCTGGACAGGATCACCCACCATGTCTTTAAATTGCTCTTATCAGCGTAATCATAATTTAGCTAACGCCTGTAAGTAATGATCACAGTTAAATATGATAACACAAACCCTTAACCTAAATCTAATCAAATATGTTGTTTTTAAAAACACGTTAATAAATAAAGTTTGTCTTCGGCAAGTTTATTTCCTGTCAAATGAATAACTTTAGTTACAACTTAATGTGGAAATAGTAGAGCACCGCCACGAGAATGACGTGTGGTGTGGCAAAACTGCTGCAGAAATCTGTAGACCAATCAAGACGCAGTGAGAGGAGACTGGCTCAAGTGTTGACCAATCACAATGCAGTGGGAGGAGACTGGATCTGGCATTCTGCAGTGAGGTGCTACCGGAAGCGTCCACCATTGATCATTTGGTAATGAGGAAAAATAACGGTGAACACGCAATTTAAACAACATTTAATTCTGGATGTTGTTAAAATAGATTTAAATATTTTATATTGTTAATTAACCTCACGTATGATGAAAATGAGCAACTCTCGAGCGAGGCAAAACACGCACTCAACACACTAACAAACTTATGCAATTACACGGTTCTGTTTTTCATAATCTCTAGTGATGAATAATGCATGAATCCAGAATAACTGAGAGGGGCTTAAACGAAGTGTATCATACTGTTCATCTGGAGATAAATCCCTCATTATCATGTCCGTGTGAACGTCATTACATTACTGAACTTTTCTCAATTTCTCATTAGTTATTATGACGTTTTGTGTGAGGTGTGTCTCATCCATCAGCTCTCTCTTGTATCGATCAGTAGTTTAGCTGGAGATGTTTAGTTCTGTTTTTTTACTTCCAGGTATAAGAATATAAGAAAAACACAAAAAAGGTCAAACACAGCACAGTGCATGGTGTTTATAGAACAAGCAAGATCATTCTAATAATAATATCTAATAAATATTGTCTCCCAGTGGTTTATTAAGCATATTATCCATTAATTAAGATGTGTGTTTAATCTAGATTGAAATTGGGAGAGTGTGTCTGACCCTGGAATAGTTTTGAGAAGGCTATTCCAGAGTTGAGGTGCTGTATGGGAAATACATTAATATATATAAAAAAATATTTTGATTTACCAAAAACCCATTCAAAAAAACCCATAAACTGTGTCCCAGATGACATAATATACACTATTCAGTATTCACTAAACCATGTAGTGTATGAATTGTAGATGGTTTGTATAGACCCAAATGGAATACTAAATACATAGCCCAAAATATCCTTTTTTAATTAGTTTTATAAAACTTTGCTACGCAACCTTCGACAAAATGAAATAAACATGAACATACATCTTATGTTTATAGACCAATAAAAACCTATATATAAAAAATAAAAAACAAAATAGTCTGTATTAGGATTTTTTCCGTTATGTATCATTGTTTTTCCTGCCATTAGGAATCCCCAGCTCCCCATTAATTAGAGTAAAAGTACTATAATATAATTATTTCAGTTAAATCTGCATAAAATACACACAAACATACTTAAAAAACTTTTTTATTTTAGTATTATGAGAGAAAACCTAATGGGGAATGTGGTTATAAATCTCTCTCTCTCTCTCGCACACACACACACACACACACACACACACACACACCCACACACACACACACACACACACAAACTGTGTTATTCAGCAACATATTCTTGAGCTCAGTTTGTCTTTGTCAGAGTCTGTGGTGAAGAGCAGTGTGTGTGTGTGTGTGTGTGTGTGTACAGACTGCAGCAGTGCATGTGTACGCCCGAGGCGCTGTGGCCCACAGTTATCCAGCCGAGCGCTTCCTCACATTCACACATGATTCTACAGCACCTCACATATACACTAACTGCTGCAATGTCTTATAAAACACCACACACACATACACACACACACACACACACACACACACACACACACAAATAACACACTATTTCTAAACTAACATGCAGCGCATGGCTAAATACTGCCAGCGCTTAAAGTGATTTTCTGTACCCGAATTTTGAAAGAAAGAAACTTTCAGTAAGTTTGACATCACTACAAAGAGAACTCTCAGCCAATAAGAGTCAAGAGAACTTTCTGCATTGCCCTGCTATAAAAGCATAACTAACCTTAAAAAGTTAAAAAATTAACTGACGTGCGGCACATGCAGTATTAACACAAGCTTCTCAAAGTAAAGAGATGATATAAATAAGGCCTGTCAAACAATTCATTGTGATTGATCGCATCCAGAATAAAAGTTTATGTTTACATTGGCAAATACATGTCTGTATACACTGTGCATTTTTATATTGTAATCATATACACATACATGCATATATTTAATTGAAATATATACATTTATTTATCTAATAAAAAATGTATACTGGTAAATAAAATAAAAATATTTCCTAAATATGTATACATGTATGAGTTTATAAATACAAAATGAATATGCACGTACACAGACATATATTTATTAACGCAAACTTTTATTCTGGATTTGATTAATCACGATCAATCGTTTGACAGCCCTAATATAAATTAATATGACGTCAGGTCAAATCAAGTTCACAGAGATCAATGGACTTACATCAGATGTAATCAATCACATGAGATGTTTATATTTTCTTTAATTCTGTAAATTGTATTCTATGTTCTGCCCTTCACAAGCACACTTGACAACAAACCGCACTGTTCATGGAAATCACCGTTTATTCCCTCTGGACGTTCTGTACAGTTTGCCCGACCAAGCGACCCTAACCCGAGGGGGCGGAGCTTGGCAAAGGGTCAGTTTCATTGAACATAATTGCTTTCCAGCTTTCTAACATACACACACACCTTTTACATCTGATGTAGTCAGCAGCATGTTGTAACATCTCTGAGCCTGAAGGCATTAAATCCAGCAGCAGCCCAGCACCTCACAACACACGACATTCACTGTCACAAACATCTCAAACTCTGCTGCAGCTTCACAAACCCAACAGACAGGCCGGACCGCCATTGAAACGTGATGACCTCCGCTACAGACAATCACGTCCATTAAAACACTAAACAAACCCAAAGCAAACGCTTCTCTTTGTCATGTCACATGAACGAGTGCATGCGTGTGTAACGTCTGAGCTCTTGAATCTGGCCAGAGAGAAAGCAATCGCTTTTCTGCATTGTGCAGTCAGACTTTATGAAGCGGTCACATGGAGAGTGATGGATGTGACAGATGAGATGCTGTTCAATCAAAACAGAGTCGGAGTTGATAGAGAAAGGGAGGGATGGATAGAGAGAGAGAACACGATACGACCGCACATGTCCTACGCAGTTTAAAATTCAGCTGGACAAAAAACAGTAACCCTGAACCAAACCTTATAGTATGTACATGTAGTTAATTGTTATTATTCAGTTCTTAAATGTATTATGACACTGTAACATGGGCACTGTAAAATAAAGTGTAACCCAAGATTCTGCCTTTCTAAGATTTTCTTCAAATGTCGTCAGACATAATTCCGTCACTCCTGCACGCACAGTGGTCAACTCATTTGTTATTTTTACATATAGACCATTTCATCAGACGCACACGCCGGGACTGCAGCCTAGTGTCTTCTAATATAACTATTTCTATTTTATTTAATTTTAAGTTAAAGAGTTTTTGCTCAAGCGCTAGCTAACCACCTAGTTCAATGTTATGCTAGTTGATACGTCAGCTCACTAAAGCAGTAAGAACGAAATTTGTTTGATGTCACTACCTATAGCCTCATATACATACTAGTATAGCAAGGACTTAATGTAAAAGACATTAATGGTAATTTTAGCAAAGTTCTGGTGACATTTATTGTAATGTGATTTGTAAGAATTTATATTAGGCACTTAAGAGGACCCAATTAAACATTATTTCTGTCAATAGAATCACTCGGGGTCCTAAAGGGGACCAAATTCGAGGGGGGACTCGATACCTCATGAACTCGAAATGAAGGGCAGTCCATGACCGCGCGCATCCGCAGTTAAGTTTGATTATGTTGTTACTTTGATCCCGCCTATAGACAGTATATTATAATTACCATTATATAATAATACAATTCATTGTAAGCTATAATAACATTGTAAAACTGATTCAAGAGGCTTCTATAAAATTGTGTAGTTTTGCCACAGTAACTTTGGTTAAACTATAGTATATGTCGTAAAACCACATTGACCATGAATTTCATCAGTCTCACTACAGTCACTGCAGTTTAACCCTGATATTTGGCAGAACCACTGGAATACTAATGGTGATCAAGGTGACTATACTTTTACTATAATAAAACAAAGGTAAATTGGCCGGCCAGATGAGATCAGTGGATGCCTCAACCTTGTCATATCATATTCACACACTTCTAACTTTTTTTTTTCACCGTGTCTCTACTCCAGTATTACAGACTCATTTCCTCAAGACCCATTTGATGAACTCCATCCTGCTGTGGTTTACCTGAAAACTGCTTCACAAGAAATAAAGGAAAATAAACGTAATGTTTATTGACCGTCACGCTGATTTGGAGACCCACCGGGACACCCTCACCCACACTTTACACAGCTACACATTACAGCAGACACAGGCCATCCAATTTCATGAGCCATCTAACAGACATCCACCTTTAATACACACGACACCCCTGAGAGAGAAGTGTTTACATCACATCTCACAAATACACATAATGTGCACCGTCACGTGATGTTGAGACGTTCAATAATAGCGCATTACCAGTCTGTTGAGTTACGACTCTTAATACTGCGTCATTATTGCTCAAGCCCCATTCATTACTGTAAAACATAAAAATGGACAACGTGTTCCTCCTCCGACATTACCGGCCCCTGTACGGCAGTACCGCCGTCAGATTTATTACACTAAAGGGGGGAACTGTTTCTCCTTTTGTTGCATAAACTCCTGATGGAGGCGTGTGTGCGCGAGCGTGCGTCCAATGCGGCGATGCCTCCTCTGCCTCACCTCTGAGGTTGAAACCACCGGCGTTATTATCTGGAGCTCTCCAGGCCCAGGACACCATCCATCTTCTGTTCCTCTCTCTCTCTCCATCTGACTACTTCACAATCAATGAGATTACCACTTCAATTGCCTTCTGCGGTTCTCAGGCCTGCTGGGATCGTCTTTGAGCTCTGCCACTGTACTGGTGTGTGCGCGCACACAAGAATGAAGAGAACACACAACGCTTGACTTGTGTCACTGACCTCAGCGCTGTTCGTTTTGCCTGCCAACTCGAGCCCTTCATGAGAATAAAGACTGGAAATAAAAACGTTGCACTTCACAGAGAAACCTTCCATCAAGCTAATGAAGTTTAGATGATGCGGTTTTCTTTGACAGCAGACGGGACGAGTAATTGTGCGTCTGCTGTGTGTGGGCCAAACAGCTTCATCAGCAAAAAGATTCAACAATCAGCAAATCCACGGATGGACTGATAAACTCTCGACCATCTCAAGACTGCTTCAGCTGTTCTCCTTAATCTAAATAATTCATCAGGGCAAATCTGTAGTGTTACACCGCACACTGTATATACACATTTAATCACCATTTTTGGAATAACTCAAAACTTCATTTAAGATTAAAAAGTACAAAACAAATAGTGTAAAACTCAACATGTTTTTCGCACATTCAGATAAATGTTAAGTTGGGCATGTTGACTTCTGCGCACACTGGCCACTATTATGTAATGCGATACTGCAGCACCAGGACGCGTTTTGTCTCCTGCGCGCGGAGAAAGTTGCGCTCGCACCCTGCGCTCTCTGTTACACGCCTTTCTCCATAAA
This sequence comes from Triplophysa dalaica, assembly GCF_015846415.1. NCBI lineage: Eukaryota > Metazoa > Chordata > Actinopteri > Cypriniformes > Nemacheilidae > Triplophysa > Triplophysa dalaica. Next base: position 26,230,689 of record NC_079547.1, on the reverse strand, counting down.
GCTCCACTGCCACACAACACGGCCACTCCTGTCTGCCTCGGAAAGCTTCGCGTGTGGAATTACACGAAAATCAGCGTAAAAGAGAGGAACTGTACTTACCTCAGCACGGTGCGTATCCTCACTGGAGATGTACTGCACCAAGAGGAGGGTACTGCTGGGGGGGTGGAGGGATGGGTGCAGGAGAATCAAACTTCGCAGGGAGGCACTTGGACAGCTTGAGAAGAAAAAAGAAAAGTGACAGCAATCAGGACTTTGGTTTGTCCTCTTCTGGATTTGTTGGGAATGTCGGATCTGGGCATCCCGCGCTCGCGCACACACGATAGCTCGGATCGGGACGGATGCGGTGGAGATGCTCTCATGCGCGCACACACATATTCCAGCATCACACCCTGCAATCGTCTCTCAGCATCACTTGGTGTTTCACTGCTGTATTTCCCGGCACTGAGACGCCATTGGCTCAATCGGGGCTCAATAAAACGCCTCTCGTTTTTAATTGGACGAGGGTGAGATTGTTTTCACGACACACTCTGAACAGCCCTCCCGCCCCTCCTGTTTAAACAAACCCAACACTGCTGTAGTGAGAATGCTGAGCTTTGAAAACCGGGCAGAATGGAGTGAAATGGGTCGACGCGATGAGGACGCGAGAGGGCGGGGTCACTACTAAACGCGAGAAGCGCGAACAACGCTGAAGATTGAAACCCTTTGCGTTTGCGCTATTTTTGTTTGACTGTTGGTCTGTGCGAATATGCGTCGGATTGGCGTCTCTGGCGTGTACTGCGCGCAATGCGTCAAGTTAAAAACAATTAGGCGCGCGCGTTCAGCTCAATCCGTCACCGGCGGCACTCCCCCCCCGCCCGACATACTACTTGCGTGGGTCGGGACGTCCGCGAGTCAACCCGGCTCAGTGAATCAAACAAATCGATTCTACGATTTTTTTTATTTAATTTATTGCCACAACACAACAGTCCTACTTAACATTGCCAGAGATAAAGAAGATAAGAAAGAGAAACAACACACGTAAAAACGTCTCTAAATAAAGTTAAGTGCTTTTAAACTATTACATCTTTTCAAATCTTTTTTGTTATCCATTTGTTCCAATGACATATCTTTTAAAATCATTGATAAAATGTAAAATGTTTGGTTTACATAAGGCCCACTTCGTTTTATGTATATGAAATTCACCTTCAGACGATAAATAAATGACTCTGTAGATTATTATTTTCAAAATACACCAAAAACACTAATTTCCACCATAATTCCCAATTTTCTATTTATATAATTTTCCAAGTCTTTCCAAAATAATCTTGCATAAATACAATGATAAAACGGACGTAAAATTGTTTATTTTTCCATCTCACAAAATTCACAGATATATGTCAAATTCTAAAACATGCTTAACAGGAGAAATTCTATACAAAATTTTATATCTACTTAATTTTAATACGGACACAAAACTTATTCTGTTTTGGATGCTTTCTTGTATATATCACCAAATGAAGAACACCAAAAAAATCTTTCTGCAGGAAAGGAAACTGAACATAAGTCATTATTCCTGCATTTTTGTTTTAGAATATTAACATTATCAATGTAAATACTTTTACAAAAATCCTCCATATCGATTTCCCTTGAACTAGAATTTCTTAAAAGAAACGCCACAGAACAATTGAAAAGTCTCTTGGCTTAACTGATCATTAAAAATTTTCAAGAAATTCGGTATATGACAACAAATACTCATTGGAATTAATCAACTGTTTTACAAGAAATTCACAGATTCTTTAAAGAGTCAAACATTAAACAGTGACGTGTTATGTTTAGTAAAAAGTGTGATAAACAGTCCTATTGCTAATAATTAAACCCTATTTCAAAATTAGATTGTCTACCAAAGATTGGAGAAACAGTTCGAACAAATCACTGCAAAGAATGAATCCAACTGAACAGAATTACCTTTTATACTAGATTTTGTTCATACAAACATCTTCCAGTCGAAGCTTTTGATCCAAATGATTAAATAAGTCTCTAATAATCGATTCAAATGCAAATCAGACGTCATTGCATCCCATAGTTCCCTAGATATTGCTACTTCAAATGTGTCCCTTTAGGAAAATTGACCATGTTTTTATTATAGTAAAAGTTCAGTTGTGTTAGTTTCCTATCAATCTGTATTTACACAGTTTACAAATACCATAGTCGCCTTTAGAGAAATGTTTTTTGTGATAAAAGTGTAGTTGTCATGAAACAGAGACAGACACGGATAAGGGGTAACAAGGACTTTAATAACAAGTACAAAACATGGAAACAAAAACCCATGAAGGGGTAAAACCACAGAACAGATAGGGTACACAAGAACTCAATACACTAACTAGACTAAATACAACATAAGACATGACTACAAATAACTAAACTAGACTTACATGACAATTCATGACAGGGCAGGTGACACGGACACATGGCCAACACTCCAAATAATCAGAAATCATCCAGCACAACAGAGAAGACACAGGGGCATTAAGTAAGGGGACAAATCAGGAGGGAACAGCTGTGGGCATGAAATCGTAACGAGGAAACAAGAGGGCAGGAACAAGACGAGACTGGAGACAGAGTATGGCGAGGGCCAGAAGAGTCGCTCTCCACATAAAACATGAGGTTCTGTCATGATTCTGCAATAGATCAAGAAAAGCAAGAGAAGATGGGGCAGAAGCATTACAGTAGTAAACATTTATTTATTATTGGCAAAATTATGCTTGAACTACATGACGTTTTGCTTTTAACTGTTGTAAAACTATGGATTATTTCATACAGGAAGACAATAACCATACCAAGAGAACTGTGGTTACTATAACCCATGGTTTATTTTGGTAAGTTATGGGTTATGTGTACTGACTTTTAAGAGTGAGAGGGACAGACGGACGGTTTATATGTCTTGTCTGTGTTCAGACTCCAGCTCTCTGTGCACCAGCAGCATATCTTAATGTGCTTTATGTAAATGATTAAAGAGTGATGGGACTCTCTCTCCTCCTCCACACATCATGACTCTTCAGGGTGTTGTTTCTTCACATAATATACTGATGTTCTCCAGATGGTGTCTGATAGTGTACGGTGTACGTCTGTGTGATATCCATGAGGTTCCACCCGAATGACGTCACTCCACCGTGCACCCGCTCAAATCCATCTCCATTTTCAGCTCGCTGCCTCAATACTAATTAAATGGGTTTGATGGGGTCTCGTCCGTCAATATCTAAAATCAATGAAATAAACTCAGCCCTCCGCTTCGCCTGGGTGCTTTCAACACAGACATTACGGAGTCCTCGAGACTCACTTTTTATAAAAATCTTCATGTTATTTCACTTGTGTCGGTTCATGTTGAATATTTAGATTTGAGTTTATGAAGTCACTAGAGACGTGGAGTAAACAAATCCAGCCGTACACATCTATATGTGATTGTTTTAAAATAAGATCAATAACCTGTGTGACGTCAGAGGATTTCTTTGTGAGAATGTCAAAGGGGCAGGATAGAAGGCAGCGGCTCTATGATTGGATTAGAGATGTATTTATATCGAGGCAGTCGGCGAGTCCTCCGGGCTGTGGCACATCTCCAAATGTGTGTCTGCAGAGCTTGGCATAGTGAGAACGCAGCTTTTGGCCGAAGCAGAATATATCTGACCGGAAGAACTCCATGACACGGCAAGATTTCTTCAGATGCATTTTCCAGCGGCACCATGTTAATATATATGTAGAGTCCCTGAGGACTGTTCCGATCTCCTGCATTTAATAATGTTGCTTTGACAGAGTCACTGTTGTCATGTACAAACTGGAGAGTTTCTATTGAATCCATCACATTTCACAGCACACACGAGTGGCTATATCACTACTATTCACACACAGTTTACCATTCTGATGACTTTATTAAGTAATAGATCACATTCCAGAAACATGCAAAACATGTAAATGCCTAGCAACCACCAGAAGTCACATAGCAACTGTTTAGAACCCCTACATATCTTTCAAAGTCTCTCTCTTTATGGATGTTAGTTGTGTTGTTTGGTGTTGTGTTGTGTTGTGTTGTGTTGTAGTGTAGTGTTGTGTTGTGTTGTGTGTAGTGTAGTGTAGTGTTGTGTATAGTGTAGTGTACTGTAGTGCAGTGTAGTGTTGTGTTGTGTTGTGTGTAGTGTAGTGTAGTGTACTGTAGTGTTATGCGTGTTGTGTTGTGTTTTGTTCTGTTTGACAAAGTTCTTTGGCATAAAAGGGAAAGAGTTGCGTGTCATGTTTTGCCAAAGCTTCTTAAATTCTTCTCAAAGCTATATCAGTTTTTAACATTATGAATGTGGCTGTATGTGTAGGGAATGTGTGTTGTGAAGGAGACCTGATGTCTGATTGAGTTGTGTGTTTTGTGCAGTGGTGGTTGTGGATTGTCATTGAATGTCACAGACAGCACCGGCATCATCTGTTTGTCCAGCTGCCGTGTCACAATAGTGAAATAATCCTGATACAATCAACTGTGTTTTATTATTGCTCTTGTGTGTGTGTTATCAGATTACACGTGAATCACAAAAGCATTGCTTTGAGAACCAGAGATGAGTATTTGCACATTTATGCTTTTATATGCTAAAGTTCAGACTGACAGATGACATAGTTCCTTTAAATGATAGAAGAACAGACGCCTGACTGAGACTTTACATGTCGTACAGGAGCGAAACAAACCTCACCGGTGTCGGTGTGTAAACAATGAACGGAGACTAGATTTATCTGAATCCCACGGAGTAAGAATTGTTAAGAATTAAATCAAATCCCTTTGATAACATGAGAATACTTTTTTTCAGAATTTCACTGTATCTTGTAGAATTTGGTTTTTATTTTTGGAGGATTATGAATTCTTTCCTTTAAGATTTATGATTCTATTAGGAATCTAGTAGAATTTGATCAATTCATGCTTACCTGTGTCTGAATCTAGATCTTAGAGAAAATGTTCATGAAGTGCTTGTGATATATTACAATATAAATCAATTTTCCACAATATTTAGATATGCAAAGCAGAAACGGCCTTTAAAGACTTCTGAACAAAATAAAGTAAAACAAATATTAGCTGTCAGATGTAGATGAGAAATACACATCACACCCGGGACGTGAAGAACGGTGCAGTTCAATTTTCTTTAAAGGTTTTGTTTACAGGGTCTCTGTGAAAGAGATACAAAAAACTCATTAGATGTTAACGGTAGATAAAATGATTTATAACGTATGAATCCCGTGTTGTCTGAGAATGCGACAAATCAAATGTGTGTTTGTGGTGATGGAGGTAAAAGACAGTCCAGGTGCTGCCCCCTACAGGTCAGATCGCAGTTACACCTCACACACTCGACAGAATGTCTTCAGTTAGACAGTTTGTGTTGTGTTTGGCAGATGAATTCATGATGCTGGCCAACCTCAACAAACTGAAGGATAGTTATCTCTGTCAGGATGGCGATGAACATAGAGAACAGTCCACTGGAAGTCTTTGCATTAATGAAGAGATGTTTATCATTCTGTTCCAGTCACTGTGACTGTGTGTACTCGCTTATATTCGTGAGAGCCAATGACAAAAACATGTCCAGCTGACAAATATTGATTATATTCATCAAGTTTTGTAATCACACATATCAAGAACACATCAAATATTTAAAGAACTGCAGAATAAATCTTGGGTTTAAAAACAACATGACGACATCATCTCGCTGAAAGACAGAAGTTTAATGTGACACACATGTGAGACTCATCACGGGACACAGTCAGGGACGGATCTATAGACGTCCATACAGATAACTGCTGATGTGAATGTCTGTCTGATAGAGGCGATCTCTCGCCAGAGTCACTCAAAACATTCAATAGGAAAAGAAGGAAAATGTGCATGTTTATATATATGTTTATTTCATATGTACAGTTCATGTATTTTCTCATCAGCAGAAGGCATCTTCACCATCCTGTCACAGAAATGAATAAAAAAGCTGTGAAAACGTGACAAAAACGTTTTTTAAACAACTTGGATTATTAATATATATATATATATATATATATATCACTGATGTGTGCACAGTAAAATCCCCAGTGTTAAAAAATGTCAAATGAACACTCACAGTGTATATATCATACGTTTTCTCAAAGTGTGGATAATGTAAACACTGTGAGAGTTCATTTGACATATTAAACTCTGGCAATTATTTAATCAATTAAGACGCAACACATTCAACGTGATTTTACAGCTGAAAGTTTTTCTTTAATTAAAGATTAAAACATCTTTCAGGATGAGAGTGTTCTGTTAGTTCTCACCTCAGACGGGACTTCACATTCTGACGTTTCTAACTTGGGATTGGAGCAAATGCAGAGAGGAAGAAACAAGAAACAGGTGTCAGTCCGGCCCGAAATAGTTTTAACGGGAACGTCCAAACGGCCCGTTGAATTTAAGCAACACATCCACAACACACACAAATACACACGACAATAACGCATGTACAGCGGACTCTAACACGACTGATAATGCTTCTGTTTGTCTATTTGATCTTTTTTAGAAACATGAGTGAACACGGTTAATATCACTCAACCTCTTATACCACATGAGTGAACGCCGCCTTTAAAACCTCAATTTGTTTTAGATCCAGTAAATGTGTGTTAAGGTGTAATTCAGTCTGGGACTCTTAACAGGTTTAATTTATGAGCAATCCAGCAGGGGCCTCGCACTCCCAGTTTAGTGGCCGCCATGTAAGGACACGAGTGGAAGAAGACAGATGTCATGTCAAGACCCAAATAGAAGAAGAAGAACTAGAGTTTCAGGATCTTGACATCTTGTTCTTAACATCTGAAAAGACTTTCAAAGTTTCGACGGTCTCATTTCATTCTAAATTGAATTTACAAAAGCCAAAACCATATTCATTTTCCACGTTTAATAATACAAATACACATTTCTTTAGCGTATTAAATACTTTAGATTTGATCTAACAAAGAGAGCTTCTAACTTTGTGTCTCAAGTCTTTTTGGTACTGTCTTAAAGTCTCTTAATGAAGTGTAAAGCCTGAGGAAAGTCATGAAAAAGCACAAGATAAACACAACAGGTGCCCTAATCTATCATTCAAGTATCAATTGAAGTAGAAGTACAGAAACTGACCTGTATGAATGTGTGACTCTTTCATTTCTTTTCGCCGTCATGGATCACAATCTCTGTTAATAAAACAGAGCAAAACATCACACTACTGCACGTCTAACCAATGCAAAATGACCTAAACAAACATGTAAGTTTGTTTGACATCTGGATCAGATCTCCATAAACCCGCATGCGTGTCTGATCGTGTCCATCAATAACTGGGTCATATTTACAACACTCTGAAGATGACGTGTATGACATCATCATCATGAGAAGAACACATCATCTAATCATCAGACACGATTCTAAAGAAAAGCTTGTTGGCTCAGAACTGTGAGACGTTATGATGTTGATCAGCGGTTCTCTCTCATAGCGACTCTTTCATCATCTTCTACTTTAGAACCTGTGATCTTAATGTTGCGAGCATCATTCTCAACTAACTGAGCTACAATAACTCAATGATCAAACAACTGGATAAAACAAAGAGACTCTAAAAAGAGCTGCACAAAAACAAAGAAACAAACTTTCATTTAAATTGAAGAAACGTTGAGTTGAGTCATCTTATGTTTGGCAAATATGAACAATTTCTAGATTCATTTAAACCAGCGGTGGAGCATATTTTGTGAACATTAATGATAAACATTTCTATTGTTTTGTAGGCTTGCAAATGACTATTTGAAAATCTTCTGCTATACCAAGGCTTGTTATGCCAATAAAGTCAAGGAACAATCCAAAGATAATACAAGAAAAACCACAGAAGAAATCTCAACTCGCAACAAAATGGGTCACTCAAATATTTGACTGAACAGTTCACCCAACACTCACCCTTCAGTTACTCACTCTCCAGTTGTTCCAAATCTGTGTAAACATATTTGTACTGAGAGAAAGATATTTGAACCAATGCTTGTAAGCAAACAGTTTTTGGACGCCATTGACCACCGCCAGTGCCTCAAAAGGTTCTTCGATCCATCCGAGGGGTCACAAGGCCACGGTCGCAAGTTATTGAGTTATTGTGGGGGTCACAAGCTGAAAAGTTTGGGAACCCCTGCCGTAGAACATCAGAAGAACCTTTCTGTTCCACAAAAGGTTTTTTGTGGTGAAAAAAGGTTCTTCAGATGATAAAAAAGTAAGAAAGAGATGGTTCTTTAGAGAACCTTTGACTGAATGCTTCTTCTGTGCGTCGCTGTGAACTGCCTTTTAAAGTGGTGCTGCAACTATGTGTCATGCATTCTGACTTCTTAACAATGTTAGTTGCTGTGTCCACGCCTGCGGCCGAGGTGTTTTTTTCAATTCTTTAAATGGAAACGCCGCACTTTTAAAAAAGCCATCAGCTGACATTTTTTTTCCCGCTCAGTGCTGGCACTATGCGTTTTCGCCCTTCGACCGGTCGCCAAGAGTTAAAAAATTCTCAACTTTGGGCACAACGCTGCCCCTCCAGTGGCCGATTTCTAGCGAGCTCCTGTCGTTATTAGCGGCGTTAATGCGCCTTGGTGGATACAGCCCCTTAAACGTGCGCCCTTCTCATTCTTAACATGGTCAACTTGTCAAAAAATGAGTTGGGCATATGACGTAATATTTCTGTGCCCTATACACTTCCCCAGCGACCGTACAGGTATCAGAAAGTGTTTTTTAAAAACTGTTTGTAACAAATTTTCCCGGAAAAGCACGCGGCACGGCCACACGACAGCATGGAGAGCAGGAGAAGAAGCACGTGCAGACGTCACTTTCACTTGTGTGAAGGAGAGAGAGAGAGAGCATATGTTCAGGTGTTAGTTTGTCCACTGCATTTGAGTGATGAATGTTATATAAATGGTGGATATATGCACTAAGCCCTAAAAGATGCTGGACATGAACCGCATGCGGTGAGTTAAACTGATGTCTGTGTTTTAGTTCAGTCTACCCCTCCCCCCGCACGCACCGTATGATTTCAGAAACAATCGTAAAGCTGTATCTATTCTAAATAAATGTGATCAAACTAAATACTCTTCGAAGATACAAAGTATGCAATACTACTCTTTAGGTACTCAAGATTAATATGAGATTGGTAGAAACCCTGTGTGTTATGCCCGCTTTAAGCACCAAGAGTAGTTGGAAAAATGAAAAGTGCCCCAGGACGGTTTGCTTTACTACATTTTTCAAAATATCTTCTTTCTTGTTTAACAGAACAAAGACTTATAAAGAATTTTCCTACTATGGGAGTCAATGGGGTCCAAGAACTGTTTGCTTACAAGCATTCTTCCAAATATCTTTCTCTCAGAACAAAGAAATCGATACAGATCTGGGACAACTCAAGAGTGAGTGAAAGAAGACAGAATTGCAGTGTTTTTAGTCTTTCAAACAGAAATGGCATAATTATTGTTGCGCGAGGTAAATTCAGGTCTACGACAGAAGAAACATCAGAGGGTTGCGTTGACTTACGTTTGACCTCCAGCTTGCAGCTCACCAGAGCTTCTCCGTGCTGGTTTCTGGCCCTGCAGGTGTAGACGCCGCCGTCAAAGTTTCCGGGCTTGCGGATCTCGAGGGAGCAGATACCCTGGGCATTCATTTGCCTGAACTTAGGGTCTTCACCGATAACCATCTGATTCTTCATCCACTCGACCTTAGGCTGTGAAGACATGAACACAGTAAAGTGTTTATGGTGCAGTTTCATAGCCTCTACATGTCGCGGTTTGGACATCCAGTTCTGGTGATGGAGGAATGTCACTGATCCAGCTCATGCTGCATGTTTCAAATCTTTTTTTCAGTCCCGGTGGGAGGTGAAGTGTATCTGGTGTTATGTCAATACTGGATCTCTGCACCCTTTGACAAATCAACTGTTGAATATGGGATAGACTTCACGGAGGGAATACCTGTTAACACCTTCTAGACTCATGAGTCAACTGCATATGAAAACACAAACTGTATTCTGTACAACACAAACCTTATGAACCTCACATCAGAGCATGTTGTTCAATTTTATTAGAGAGATATTTCTCCTACTGAGACAACTGTTAAAAAACATAAAACACATGAAGAGTCTGGAGGTGTAAATGCATGTCAAATCATCTTGATTTGAGGAAATTTGATGAGAAATGTTTGAGTTGATATTGAGTTTTGATTCCAGACGAAACAAATCTGAGCTCAGTTTGACACACTGTTGACATCTCTTCTCAATCTCTTACGGAGACATTCATTCTAAAAAATAAAGCTGATGGTTCTTTTATGAACCTTTTGACTGAACGTTGTTTTGGGGAACCAAGGCCATGATGACTTCTTAAATCACATACCTTGGGGAATCCCCTGACAGAGCAGAGCAGTTTGGCGTTGTAACCGACGGTGGTGCTGCGGTTTGCCAGCGGGGTGGTGAATTTAGGAGGCTGGCTGAAGTCATGTTCTTTATACTCCGGAGGCTTATATTCAATCCCTGAAGAAAAAAACAGCCAGAACGAGAATCGCTTTAACTGAGAAGACAAATGGAATGCAACCAAAAAAATAGTATAAAAACTAGATTTACAGGTTTCTTTTGAGGAAAAACATGACCTGACTACAGCTCAGAACAAGTTTAGGTCATGGGTCATTTACTGTTTGATCAGGTGTAAAAAAACATCTAATGCACAAACGTCACACGTTGCTTAGACCTTCAAATTCATTATTTCAAAAGGTGTTTCATTCAAATGAATTCATGCCTTTAACTTCAATCTGCTTTCAGGCCAGAGACGGTTTAACGGTGAAGCTCGAGTATTACTTATTAAATCCACACATATGTTTCATAATAATTCTATATGAAGAGTTTGGTTCCAAAATGAATCAATCAATCAATCAATGAAAACACTAATTTAGTTCTGTATACTGTGTTAGGATATATGAGACCAGTCTTCTTTTTTGATTGCACTTTTTGTTGTCCCTATGGTGTCCCAAATGCTTCCATTGCTTACCCCACCTTTAAGTCGCTTTGGATAAAAGCTTCTGCTAAATTACTAAGTGTAAATAACTACAAATGTATTTTTAATCAAACATTAAAATCTTAAATCAAATCCAACCAACTGCAGTTTGATTAATATTAATTGGAATGCCCAATAAAAAAAACAAGATTTTTGAAAATTTTGAAAAGGGGAGTTATCTCATTTTGGAACCAAACTCTTCATATTACCATTAATATCGTAGCCTACAGTTTCATAAAAATAACCCACCTCATAAAATCTGTGAGGTCAGACCATATCTGTTAGTTTGACTGCTTTGATTTTATTTATACACTGATTTAATGTGCCAATTATTTGTTATGAAATATAATGTCAAGTTACAAATGACAATAAATAAACAAACACGAAATAGCATACATAATCCAAAATATGAATTACCACACGCTTTGTTATCACATAAAACCGTGTTCACGTATAATGTGTCAATATGATGATATAAAACATGAATAAACGTAATGTGTAAGCTTCAGAGGTTCTGTACCTGTCTTCTGGATTGTGGCAGACTGTTTGGTAACAGTGGCCTCTTCACTTCTTCCACATTTGTTCTCAGTGAAGGCCCTGAAGATGAAAGTGTTGCCCATGATGAGATCTGAGATGGTGGCGTTCATCCTGTTATAATGTTCCAGCACTGTAAACCAGTCCTGCGGAGAGATGGCAACAAACAATCATCAAATCCTCAGATAACCCAATGAGTCATGTCCAGAAGATCATGTTGGTTTTGTACCCCTGTCTTTTTGTCGGCCTTCTGGATGGTGTATCCGGTGATGGCTGTGTTTCCGGTATCTTTGGGCTCCGTCCATTCAAGAGCCACATTGAAACCCCAGGTGTCCACAATCTTGATGCTGGCAGGAGGTCCAGGCAACTCTGGTGAACAGGTCGGAGAGATGCACGTTAATATTCTCCAACAACAACAAAACGTTGTACGTACGAGTCTGTGGATGGAACGCTTACCAACGATTTGCAGGGTTAACTGCGATTTATCCTCAAAACTGTCCACTTTAACACACATCTCATACACACCGGAGTCGACACGCTCGGCACATCGGATGAAGAAGATGCTGTCCTTGTCGCTGTTGCGGATGTTCACCTTTTTGGTGTCGATGGGCTGACCGTCCTTTGTCCAAGAGACCACGGGTTGTGGTTTACCCTACATGTGAGAATATTTGAGAAACATCTTCATTTTCTCAACAACCGAAAATGGCATTACTTTCAACCTAGTGTTGGGTCAAAAAGGGATAAAACTAACCAGGAACATATTTAAGTTTGACCCAACAATGGGTTTAAAACCAGTGGTTCTCAAACTGTTTTGTTGGAAGGCCCCCTTTGTGTAAAGCACATCGTTTTGCGCCCCCCCACCCCAAATAAAGAATTAAACTTTATTATACCCAAAACACATTTAGATATACAACATCAGTGCCTTTGGGTGGTGGTCTTATTTTTCTGATGTTTGATTGTATAAACTGTATAATACACCACAAAATCTGTGGCCCCCCGGATCCATCTTGGGCCCCCAGTTTGAGAACCACTGGGTAAAACATCCCATAATTTGTTAATTTACAAGCCAACGGTTTAGTTTGCCCCTTTTTGACCCAACGCTGGGTTAAAATAACCCCAACAGTTTTTTTAAGTAACTTGATGATCATTCGTAACATAATTACATGTAAATATTTATATGAAACACTGTCAAGTTTTATGAACGGATGACATACGCTGAAGGGAATAACAAGATTAATCTTCTCTCCGACGTTCTTCACGTAACGCTGCCTCAGAAAACGTGGCAGACGGATTTTGGGGCGATCTGTAGAATGAAAACACATGATGTCATATTCAGTAGAGGTGATGGGCTTGAAGATTTCATTCCTTCATCATGTAAGGCTCTTTTATGTGTTTTTTGGCATGGGTGTTTGGCTGTCAAAGCCTTATCAAGATGACAAATATTCAGTGAAGGGTTCTCAAAGCTTCATGTGATGCCGCTTTCTATTCCAGTGTGAGAGAACTGAAATTTGATCCAGCGCTCAGACTAACACCAAATTTAACTCTATGATCCTTAAAACCTCAGAACACGTTTAATGATTTCAATCATCCCATTCTATCATTCCTTATTTTGACTGTTATGTTTCTACTGCCAACATGTTTTCTATAAACCTTCTTTGTAACAATGCAAAACGAAAAAAATAAAAGCGCTTCAGAAATACATTTGAATTGAATTGAGTATATAACCTTTTTTATTATTAAACTTTTAAAGAAACATTGTGTTTCTACTTATATCATCAAGTTATAATAAAAACAAAGCTTATATCACCATAGCATTTATACAAATAAGAATAGAAAAAGCTTTCTAAATCTTCCTAAAACACAAAACCAATTTGAATATGTGATTTGTTTGTAGTAGTGAATGTGAGGGTTAATTTAATGGTGTCTGTTGAAGCCTCCAGTGAGCCTGTAAATAAACACAGATCTCCAGCGGGCTGAAAAAGCCTCACAGGTAACCTTAGATGCCACTTGACTCCTCATGCGCTGCGGGAGCATAAGGGAAAGAATCCCACCCGTCCCACTCCCACCCTTCACACTTGTGCCCATCGCTCTTCATGGAAGCGGATCCAGAGCGCTGGCTGTCAATGGCTTTGAAACTATGTGAAACCTTCTCCACCTAATCCTTGTTAATCAAAGTCACTTACCCAACATTTTCTCAGGATCTCTGAACAGAATTGATTCTTATTGGAAAAGACAAAGCGTAAGTGCGGGGCTAGCGCCGGCCAACACGACCTTTCATGGGCGCTCTGCCAAAATCTGCCCCTGCCCTCCTTTCATGTGGTCCGGATTCATGTTACATTCCATGAGCGCTAGACTTTCCATCCTTCCTTTAACGTTTCTTTCTTTAGATCGCACACACAGGCTTTACATAACCATAATGCGGAGGAATCAGATTCAGTGTTTAAACTTTATCTGCACAAACCACATGTACTTTATGCATTCGACTGTCGCTTTTGATCCAGAGTGAGCGCCTTTATTCTTTCACGATGTGTGTTCCACATGACCTTCACGCTGCTGATGCAAAGCTCTACCAAACAGAACACGTTATGCATACGACATCAAAATAAAAACCATCAGAGTTTCTGTAACCTTCCGGCGACGCATAAGACGCGCATGCAGATAGAATGCATGTTGGTATCACACACGCATGTAAGCCAACCCCTCCACGAGCTCACGCCAGACTCATGTCAGGTAGATTTATGATGTCACAGCTGGAGCTCTTCAGAACATTGTGAGAGGTGAGGAGATGGACATGGCTCTTATCTTCACACGAGCACTCAAGATCATGAGATCTGCTTTAAATCTTACCCACGACTTCTCTGACCAGCACAGCATCCGCAAGAGTGGCGGGGGGACTGCGGCCGCCAGCGTTGATGGCCACCACCCTGATGTTCAGACGATCACCGGTGGTCTGATTCTTGATGACGTAACGGCAGGAGACAGTCAGCTCCTCGTTCACCGCTTTCCAGTCGCCAGCTGTGATCAAATCAAACCTGCGTTTAGTAGCGTCATATGAATGCTTCATTTTTATAACACACAAAACCTTTGCCTTGGTATTGTCAAAGTGATCTTGACCGGCTGAAAGGTGCTTTAGAAACTGAGTTCTGTAACCATCCATAAATCATGCACACTACAGTCAAACACTGCATTTAATCATAGTCTATATAGTAAACCATATTTACATCAAAAGTTACAGTAAGTTAATGTGTTTAATTAACTAGTTTGAGTATTGTCCACTAACATAAATTAATAATAAAGAAAAATGTAAGTTAAAGTATTAGCATTAGTCTTACATTTTAGAATCAAAGTTGCGAAATAACACAAATGAAAATATGAGAATTATGATCTTGAATGTTCTGATTTGAACTCTTTTATGTGGATCTGGATCACAGCTCACTGTTGAAGAAGGTTTAATGTGTACTATTCTGTGCAATCATTTAAAATAAAAACATAACTTTATATAAAGGCACATTTTAAATGTCATAAAGGTCAAATGTTTTGAACATTACAATAACACAGATGGAATGTTTCTCATTTTTGTTGTTCAAAGAAGCCCAATGGTAGAGAATATTTTGTGTGCTTGTTTAATTTGACACATTGTGTTTGCAGCGTCAGCAGCTTGAGCAGTATTCACGTCTGGAGGCCATCACTCAGCCGTCCTCTCCGCAGACGTGTCGGTGGCTCTAGAAATGCCAGAGTCCATATAGGGACAGAAGTGTGAGGTGGGGTGTAAATGTTGCTCTGACATTTTGAGGACAGGTGCAAGCGATGCTTCAGATTCAGACTATAAGATACTAATGAACGTTGTGTTTAATTCAGCATACGGTATTGTCAGGTGGTATTTTAAGACCAAACTAAACGCTTGGCAGGACTTTACAATCAAATGATTTTTGAGATTGAGGCCTTGAGATAATATTCTGAATGTCCAGGCTGATGGTAAAGCACACTCACTTCCCTCCTTGGAGATCTCCACAGTATAACCATCCAGACCAGAGTTTCCGACGGTGGCCGGTGGTCTCCATGAGATGGTGACTGAAGTGTCATTGACGTCCTCGACGCCGAGCTCAACCGGCTCGCTGGTGGGCTCTGAAGACACCAAACAAACATGACATGTAGTCATTACAGAGACACGACACGCCATTGAACGTTTCCATAGAAACAGATGTGATGTCCAGGTATACGTGTGTATAAATGAGGTGTAGATGTTGGATTCCTCTGGTGTGTTTTACCTGCAGGTGGGGGGGGTGTGGGTGCTTTGATTTCCTCAGCAGGCGGAGCTTCAGCTGGTGTTGAATAAGCAGGAGTACATTAATAAAGCAGCACGACTGTAGGCATTAGTGTTGCTCATACACATCCAATAATACTCAAACATGACACTGCAGGTTCAGCACGGCAGACACTTTCTGTGACCTCTTGTGTGAT
The DNA here is from genome assembly GCF_015846415.1 of Triplophysa dalaica. NCBI lineage: Eukaryota > Metazoa > Chordata > Actinopteri > Cypriniformes > Nemacheilidae > Triplophysa > Triplophysa dalaica. Next base: position 26,214,669 of record NC_079547.1, on the reverse strand, counting down.
GTTCAGGTCTATTACTAAACAAAAATGATGTGATTTGGTTTTTTCAACCTCACAATTTTCTCTAAAATATTTCCATAATTGTGAGGCTGAGGATTAATTGTTGATGTTAATAATTGTGATTAGGGTGATTAAAAGTCTGTTTAAAGGCTTTGACAATTCTTACGATTAATTACAGATCAGTGACAGTGGATGTGAAATGCTGCAGATCACTCTTGTATTCTAAGAATTTACAATCATTGTGGTTATCTAAAATAATTGCGATTATGTCGAATAATATTTTACAATTTGTCAAAAATGATGTTTTTTATTATGTCATTATACTTTAATTGTGTTTTATTGTGTTAGTTAGCTGTATTTTTTGAGTTTTTATGGCTAAAATCTAAATAAACCACAGCAGTTTGATTGATATTAATTGGAAACACAATAAATGAACATAATTTTTGTTATCTCATTTTTGAACCAAACTCTTCAAATAGTCATCATACACTCTTAAAATGAACGGTTCCTTAAAGATCGTTCACAGCCATGCTATAGAAGAACCATTTTTGGTTCCACAAAGAAGCATTTAGTCAAAGGTTCTTTGTGGTGTTGACAGTTCTTCATTGAATCGTTAGACTAAAAAGGTTCTTCTATGGCATTGTGAAGCACATTTATTTTTAAGAGTGTAAATGATGTCTATGTTATTTGTAATTGAGATCAAATGTTATGGCTGTATATATTTAAAAGGCAAATAATGCTGTGGAATGTCCTGATTCAGTAACTCAAACATGAACACCACACATGAGTTCACAACAGAGGATCATTTAAAGTCTTCTTATGTGACATGTGAGGATAGTAGCAGGTTCAACACATCCACAAAGAAAAATAAACAAGAAAACAACGAGTAGTGATGAATGGATGCATTCTCTCTCTCTCTCTCTCTCTCTCTCTCTCTCTCTGTGAGTTTAGTGGGTGATGTGTGTTCCTGCGTTCACTACAGGCTCTGAATTCCTCTGGATTTTAAGGTTTTGAGTGGATTTTAATAATTATTTTTAGGTGTTGAAAAGCTTATGGATACTTTGCTTTTGTCGTGGAGTAAAAGAAACAGATCACCAGTGTGATGCTGATAACAGAGAGAAACACAGTTCAGTAATACCACACAATAACACAGAAGAGACTTCTGTAAAAAATGAATCTTCTAAAAGTGGGATAGGCTGATAATGAAGCGGGGTGGTGAATATTCTGCATTAAACAACATCAAAGCAACAAAGTTAAAGAAATAACACTTCTGCTTTGCTATCATGCCCAATTTCATGAAGATTAAAGCAAAATGTTTTATGCATTTGAAAAAATGCTGGGTTGTTTCAACTAGATCTGTACGTCATGAAATCAGATTTTCACTCCTCGATTTAAGAGAATTCCCAATCTACTGTGATGCTTTTGGTCAAATACTTTTTGTATGAGTTTAATTTATGTTCATGGTCAATGAATCACACTCAAAACAGGAGTGTAGAGAGGCAAAGAGTCCGTAACCAGAACTCAAAATTGTAGAGTTGAAACATCCCAGCATTGATATAATGTTGTGTGAGATGAAGTGTGTTGTGCGTCAGGATGAACAGCTGTTATCTTCACTACACAGTGTTGAAGTGCGGTGAACAGGTGCAGATGTGTTTTTAACCCATCAGCTGTGAGCTGCCATGAATACACACTGAATTGATAAGGACGTTTCAAGCTTTACAAGTGATTTCTTGCATCTCTTAAGTGTTTGATTTCTATTTGTAAGGGTTAATCTTACTAAACCACAAATAAATGTAAAAGGTCTCAGACATATTTCACCCCAAACCCAGACCATTTAGACTTGATATTGTCCATAATAAAAATAAAGTTATACTTGCTATCTGCAAGTACTCTACACTATATGATAACTGCAATGCTAAATAAATTAGACTTAACTAGACAAAATTAATTTCCTCAATAAATTAGACACAAACATCCTAACCCTGTTAAAGCTGCAATGACGAATTATGATAATAATGACTGTATTTTCGAAATACACATTTGTAGACCCTACATACCTATAGAAATAATCGTGATTAAATGTTCATATTTATCTTACTTTTTCCTTAGATTTGAGGTCATTTGTGTCCCGTATAATACTCATTATAATACTAAATATCATCATGTGATATGAGTTCGGCTCTGGGACAGAAGTACCTTCCGCTGGAGCTTTGGGTTCCTCCGCTGGCGGAGCTTCGGCAGGAGGAGCTTCACCCTCGGGGACAGGAGCAGCTTCAGCCGGGGCAGCTTCGGCGGGCGCAGGTTCGGCGGGGGCTGGTTCTGCAGGGGCAGGTTCCGCAGGTGCGGGCTCAGGTTCGGGCGCAGGTGCGGGTTCTGGCGCAGGCGCGGGTTCCTCCTTCTTGGCGGCCTTAGCCGACTTCTTTATCGGGGCTGGTTTTGCCGGCATGCTTGTCAGCGTTAGGGTTCCCTCTGAGCTCGCAAGTCCTTCGGCTCGGTCTGACGGCGTCTGAGGCCGGATTTATATCTACAACCACGTGAACTCCTCCCCTTTACTGAACTCTCAGCATCACGAGCTCTTCTGCAGACTGCAGTCACAGCACTGACACACTTCACACATGCTGTAGAGTACAGTACACTAGAGTAGAGTAGAGTAGAGTAGAGTAGAGTAGAGTAGAGTACACTAGAGTGGAGTAGAGTAGAGTAGAGTACAGTACACTAGAGTAGAGTACACTAGAGTAGAGTACACTAGAGTGGAGTAGAGTAGAGTAGAGTACAGTACACTAGAGTAGAGTACACTAGAGTAGAGTACACTAGAGTGGAGTAGAGTAGAGTAGAGTACAGTACACTAGAGTAGAGTAGAGCAGAGTACACTAGAGTAGAGTAGAGTAGAGTAGAGTACACTAGAGTAGAGTACACTAGAGTAGAGTAGAGTACAGTACACTAGAGTAGAGTACAGTAGAGTACAGTAGAGTAGAGTACACTAGAGTACACTAGAGTAGAGTAGAGTACAGTACACTAGAGTAGAGTACAGTAGAGTAGAGTACACTAGAGTAGAGTAGAGTACAGTAGAGTAGAGTACAGTAGAGTACACTAGAGTAGAGTACAGTACAGTAGAGTACACTAGAGTAGAGTAGAGTACAGTAGAGTACACTAGAGTACAGTAGAGTACACTAGAGTAGAGTACAGTACAGTAGAGTACACTAGAGTAGAGTAGTGTACAGTAGAGTACACTAGAGTAGAGTAGAGTACAGTAGAGTAGAGTAGAGTACACTAGAGTACAGTAGAGTACACTAGAGTAGAGTAGAGTACACTAGAGTACAGTAGAGTACACTAGAGTAGAGTACAGTACAGTAGAGTACACTAGAGTAGAGTACAGTACAGTAGAGTACACTAGAGTAGAGTACACTAGAGTAGAGTACAGTACAGTAGAGTACACTAGAGTAGAGTAGAGTACAGTAGAGTAGAGTACACTAGAGTACAGTAGAGTACACTAGAGTAGAGTACAGTACAGTAGAGTACACTAGAGTAGAGTAGAGTACAGTAGAGTACACTAGAGTACAGTAGAGTACACTAGAGTAGAGTACAGTACAGTAGAGTACACTAGAGTAGAGTACAGTACAGTAGAGTACACTAGAGTAGAGTAGAGTACACTAGAGTAGAGTACAGTACAGTAGAGTACACTAGTGTACCCCCTAAAATACTTTAAACCGTTTTCATCCAGCAGACTACAGCAAAGAGAGTTTCACAACGTTTCAGTGACACAAATGTGGAAGAAAAAAGAGGTAAAACCTACCAAAAGCATGTTTATCGTGCACAAATCATGTTTTTATTTTGTTTTATTGTGTTAGTTAGCTGTTTTTTATCATGACTTAAACCAAAGCGAACCAACTGCAGTTTGATTGATATTAATTGGAATACACAATAATAAAACATGAAATTTGAAAAATAAAAAAAACGAATTTTGAAACCCAACTCTTCTAATTTAGAAGTTAAGCTGGCTGACGTGGTAACCATGGCAACAGTGCATCGTGAACGTAAGCATATCAAACATTTTCTTACTTTGACCCACACTGTTCAAACTCAACTCGAATGTCTCTAATAAGACACAACACTTAAGAAATCAAGCTTGATCGTATTTGAGTAAATATATCACCACAGTTCTTGCGGAATAGAATCTTCCAAAGTAAATGTGTGGCTTTACCATAAACCCCCAAAACCTACAGTTACTATAATTAAACTATAATTAATTTTCATAAGTGCAGAAGTAACATTTTGAAATAAAAACATGAATTTATAAACATATGACGCGGACACACAACAGCACGTTTGAAGGTTGTGGTTTATTATTATGACGTCTGGTGGTGATGTTCTCATGTGGACCGGGTCACTCCATCACAAACCAAAGCAAATTCTCCCTTACAAACCAAATCTCTACATGACTTTGTATTCTTCTTCAATGATTGTTGTTGCAAATGTAGGGCCACGCTATTTACAATGTATACATTTATAACATTCTGTACAAATGGAACTTATGCTTTACAAACCATCACTCGCGGGGAAATTAGTACAAAGTAACATCAGTCATTCTTTTCATACTAGTTAGAACACGTCTGTAAATCTGCTTCAACAGGGGTGACATGCGCTTACTACATTTATAAACCCTGTAACATCATCTTTCATCATGAAACTGTAACTTCTGAATAGATGTCAAGCATTTCAAGTGAAGTAGAGACAGTTCAGAAACTTCTCACCATGTTGTGTGTGATCTCTGCCGTACATTTTCTCCATCGCTTCACAGAAAACATGTCAACATTTCAAACTAAAGCCA